>NW_020438888.1:1259551-1313593 GCF_000699045.2 Agrilus planipennis
CTCGTATTTGGCTCAAAACTGAAAATTTTCATAAATTTCAACATTTGTATTAGGAGAGCATAAGTTGCATCGGGTCTTTTTCAAAAAACTTTTGAATTTTCCGTTACTTTTCGATTTCGATTTTCATTCATATACGTGGAGCTACCTTGAACGGAAAAACGTAAAAAACACCATAAATAGCCATTTTTGAACAAAAATAAAGCAAGCCACAGCTACTTCTTATCATTTATTAATCAATTATCCATATCAGTTATCATTTACTGGCGAATTAAGAAACAATTTGTCCTAATGTTCGATTTCGGTTCCCAAAAATAACCGATGTATAGCTACCTGTCGATCGTTTTTGGGAACCGAAATCGAACTTCTGCCAAATATTTTTGCTGAATTCATCGATAAATGATAACTGATGATATAGATTAACCAATAAATGATACAAAGAGCTCCCGCTTGTTTTAGTTTTGCCAAAAAATTATTATTTATGGTGTTTTTTAGGTTTTTCTCGTTCAAGTATAGGAACGAAAATCGAACTTTGGCAGAATAGTTTTGCTGAATCCTTCAATAAATCACATCCAATATCAAAGATTAATCAATAAATGATCTAAATACGCTCTCGTTTGCTTTATTTTTGCTAAATTATCAAATTTTATAGAATTTTTTTCGTCTTTTTCGGGCAAAATCCACCCATGTATTATCGATAATTAATCAATAAATGATAAGAGTTAGCTGTGGCTTGCTTTATTTTTATCAAAAAATGATTATTTACGGTGTTCTTTAGGTATTTTTCGGTTTAAATACACCCATGTATATATTAAAATCCAAATTTATTTGTAAATCTGTAATATAGTTGAAACCTGTAATCTTGATTTAATAATATTCGACTATCGGTCGGGAGATGTCGCTTTAGGAACGTCAAATACGAGGGACGTTCTAAAATTCTTTAACTGAAATATCAGGAATAATCGGAAAGTTTTAACAGAAAATATTTAAATTAATTATCACTTTATTAAGTAAAATTTTCGTAGGGGTAGGTGGAATTAGGAAAGAAAAAACAAAATAAGGGTTGTACCGAAGTTGTATAATTTCTTTACATCCTTTTTTATGACTGAATACATAATTACATGAAATAAAATATGTTCAATAACACATTTATTGTTGCAAATTAATAGCATTTATATTAAAAACAACGTATGAATATCAACAGATAGGGACTTCAAATAATAATACATTAATACAAACAAAATATTTAAGAAATAATACATGAACTGTCATATTATTATTATTGAAATGCAAGATTAGAGAGAAAAGAGCCCCCCTAACCCTCTGTGACCTCCGCATCACCTCTTTACCCACCCTATCCACCCAAACGAATATTAATTTTGAAAGCGTTAACAAATATTTTAACAATTATACCAAAAAATCAGTATAGAAACATTTTAAATATCAACCCAGGTTAGGATTTTAAAAATATAACAGTTTATACAGTAAAGTACATAGTACCTGTAAAAGAAAGACAAGAAAATAAATGAAATTTCAAGGAAAATACAATAAAAAGCAAAAAATACGATGTCTTCTTTCTTCTTAGAGAATACCTCATTATCTGAAAGAAACTAGTGCAAATTAACAGGACTAACGGCAAATACTAATAGTTTTGGTACACAAGATCGGACAGATTTCGCCAGGGCAAGCTGGGCAGTCGCCTATTGCTCCTATTCCAGATAACCCACTGTACCCTGCCTGAAAGGAAGTAACGCTAGAGTGACTCGCGAAAAGTGTATGAGACACTTTTAAGAACAACTAAAAAGCCAAGGCCAAGGGGACTTGTTCGAGGCGGCCCTCTCTCCTCCCACAAGGCTGAGAAGAGAATACAACACTATAAGGAAACATTGAATCTTATAGAAGGCTTGGGGTAAATGCGAAGCAAAATAGTAAGAATGTGCAGTAAGCTAAGCAAAGAGGTAAGCAAGAAACATGTTAGACTACCATTACTAAAAAATAAATAATGAAACACGTTAGTTCTACTACAACTAAATAAAATACAAAACAATGTAAAACCAAAAACTTAATTCGAATAAAATGAACTTAATCAATTACTTCTTTTAGATAGAGCATGCAAGATAAATAACTATTTTAAATTAGGGTCTCCTTTGTCTTCTCCACCGTCGATCTGAAACAGATAGAGTGGTAAAAGATTAATAAAGTGCAATTAAAATTAATTGTATAAAGTATTCTCACCTTAATTATCAGGTGTGAAAAGCAACCCAAATCTAAGGGGAAGAACATAGCAGAAAATTTGTTTCAGTAGAATTCAAAAAATCTCCGGTTGCTCTCACTCAATGGTTGAAGTTTAACTGAATGATGTTGCAAGGCGAAGACAAAAACATTGTTTGTTTCAGTAGCATCAAAATCTGTAGAAATGGAAAGGTAATTAATTACAATATTCAGTTAGATATGAAATAAACTAAAAATGCAGTTAAAGGAAAGTAAAACAGTAAAATTTTGAAGTGGCGTACAATGCACCATCAATAAGCAAGGTAGACATCCATATTAAATGATTAATAAAAATTGTTTTGTCCTTTTGCTTAATATTTTGTTGTCATATTAAAATTATTATTAGTTTATGAAATAATTAAAATAAATACTGTATCTATATTTGCTGGAAAGAACATTTTAAACATTTAAAACAGTTATGGGACATTTTTATGATTACTATGCATACATATTTCACATACCTTTTGGGTTATAAATCATATATAATTCAATTAGAGAGACACAAATTCTTTTAGGTTTCTGCTGATGTTTCGATTTTCTACTTTGTAACATTTTAAAATAAACATCACAAATATATAATAACATACCTAACTTTTAATTTATTTGCCTGCTTGTGATTGTCATGGGTTGCAGTTGACATTATACATTATAATAACCATAGATAAATAATAACGTGTCTAGAGGCACTCAATGCCGGCTATCTTTTCAGCATATTTAAAAAAAATATTAATAATGGCTTCAAATCTTTAAGACGTTATTTAATGTAAGAAAAGTATTTTCTATGCATTTAATAATCATTTTAATATTTACATTTCCAAAAAGTTGCAAAATTAAATGGTAAGTGAAATAATCTAGGGTTATTTGTGTTTGCAGTATTCAAACCAATATTCGCGGAAAAATTTTGAAAGGTCAAATTCAATTTTATTAACGGTCAAGATCGGTGCAATTTAAGATTGGTAGAGGTACTTTTGTCATCGTATAATGCTGTTTATTAAAAGTGTTATATTAATTGTATTATAAATTTAATACTGATCGATGTGTTAATTATTGTGGGCATTTGTAAGCTTTTCAAAAAGTGTCAGTTAAACGTAAAAACCTAGATGGATTCTCATGATTCAAATGGTAAAGGTACCCCATCCGAAGATATTCATAATATACTTAGAGATACTGTGCAACCTAAATTTAGTCAAAGTAACTATTGCTGTGATAGTCCTTTTAAATGGCTTCCCCACGTTTCAACTCCTCCATCAAGATTTTTTAAAATAAAAAATCCGTTTGAGACACACTTAACAGAAAGGCTGCATACAACTGTATTTAGGTAGATTATACATAACATACTTATTTTTTAATACATGATAACTCACGAATTTATTATTACTTAGCCCATCAGTTTTTAATAAAGAACCAAGTCCCAAGATTGATACATTTAAATGGACAATTGAGGAAATCTCTAATTTAAAACCTGCTGATATTGATGAAACTACAATCAACCAATTTTCACCAGAAATGGATCCAATACTTGAAGAAACTGCTCAATCGAAAATAGAAAAGTTTTTTAGTAAAAAAGAAATTGTTCCTAGTCCAATGGATAACATTGTGAAGACTGAACCATTGATCTCTGAAGATGCTAGTCCCCCAACAGTAGAAGAAACTAAACAATTTGTAAATGGTAAGTAATAAAATAATTCTACACAATTATTGTCCATGATATAATTATTAGGAGCATCCCAAACTGTGCTAACGCTACCACCGATTCTGCCAGCTTCAGTAGAAACTGCACTAAAACCGTACTTCTCATACACTATTGACCAACAAGAGAATGCAAACTTTATGCTTTATAAACAATTATTTGAATATAATGAACATGAAAATATCCAAAGCCCTTCACAAAGCATTCAGAGCTCTCCTGCTCCATCTTGTCAAATGTCTCCCATACAGTTTTCACCCTATGAAAAGAATCAGACAAGAGAAGGCTTGTTTAGAAGGTGTGAAAGTTTAGAACATATATCTCCATTAAGAGATTGTGACCTTTCTCCTATTTCATCAAGTCCAAATAATAAAGAAGTCACAAGGGGGCAGTCCCGTTCTTTACATTCTAACAATTATTCATGTCATATGAGTGTGGACACTTCCATCAACTTAGTCCCAGACACGGCAGATGAACTACCACCAAATCAGAGTCTGGCTTTTGGTATGACAGTACTTTTATAATATAGTAAATTTGTCCCAAGTTCAATCTAATTTCAAATTTTTCTTGTTAGTTTGCCTTACTAAAATTAATAACTACACTGAAAATTCTAACCCTCTGTGACCTCCGCATCTCCCCTTTACCCACCCTATCCACCCAAAAAGGAATATTAATTTTGAAAGCGTTAACAAATATTCTAACAATTATACCAAAAAATCAGTATAGAAACATTTTAAATATCAACCCAGGTTAGGATTTTAAAAATATAACAGTTTATACAGTAAAGTACATAGCACCTGTAAAAGAAAGACAAGAAAATAAATGAAATTTCAAGGAAAATACAATAAAAAGCAAAAAATACGATGTCTTCTTTCTTCTTAGAGAATACCTCATTATCTGAAAGAAACTAGTGCAAATTAACAGGACTAACGGCAAATACTAATAGTTTTGGTACACAAGATCGGACAGATTTCGCCAGGGCAAGCTGGGCAGTCGCCTATTGCTCCTATTCCAGATAACCCACTGTACCCTGCCTGAAAGGAAGTAACGCTAGAGTGACTCGCGAAAAGTGTATGAGACACTTTTAAGAACAACTAAAAAGCTACGGCCAAGGGGACTTGTTCGAGGCGGCCCTCTCTCCTCCCACAAGGCTGAGAAGAGAATACAACACTATAAGGAAACATTGAATCTTATAGAAGGCTTGGGGTAAATGCGAAGCAAAATAGTAAGAATGTGCAGTAAGCTAAGCAAAGAGGTAAGCAAGAAANATTATTTATATTAAAAATAAGAACTAGATTTAACTTGGACAAATTCAGCATTTAACTGGAAATGTTCTGTATGACTTTTAAAGATGTTGATGTTATTTTTTCTTATTAGAGAGTGCCCATTCGTTTTTTAACAATGAAGTTCTAAGTGATTCTACAGTTAACTGGGACATGGAATACAAACATGTTTCTTTAGAGTCTCTTACAAAGAGTCCTGTGAGAGGTAGTGACAGAATGGACGTTTCTAATACCAACACGCCAAGATCAAAGATTTTCACTAGTCAGAGAAAGAAGCTCTCGGAAAGTTTCCTTCTGACTGAACTCACCGGTGAAAACGAAGAAAATAAAGAAAACGTTTTTTACGAAATTAAGGCTGCCACAAGTACCAGAAGTTGCTCGATTACTACCAAAACTTCTCTGTTTAGTCGTGACATCACAGATGCGGGCTATCATACGGGTCTTCATACTATGTCGGAGGAGGGCTCTTGGAATTGCTCTTCAGCTCTTTTCGCGTCTACTCCCACCAAAAATAAACACTGATATAATAAAGGTACTACATACTATAAATTTTTTACAAAAGGGGACCGTTTAGCTATTGACATCATAATGTCTTATTTTTTTTTACTTCATATTAATTATTCGAGATTATCTTATTAATAATAGATATAATAATTATTAAATTGTAAATGTAAACAAAATGGTGGGTGTGCGATTTTAGTATAATTTTTTTGTTTAATTCTTTGGTACTTCACCAGCAACTATTTTATAAAGACTGTAAATACGTGCCAAAGAATTTGGGATTTTTAGCTGCCAATATTTTATACTTTCTTACATTTCAACTTCTAATACTATTATTTGCTCATAATGACTGTTGTGCAGTTTGATCTGAATCATAACTGTATTGTGTGTAATTGTTTATTCAAAATAACAGGAATTTTGGTGGTCTTTGAGATTTTACTCTTGACGTTTCGCCTACAACTGCGGCAGGCATTTTTAAAAGATCTATCGTTGCTGGAACCAACTAAATCATTCAACATCTACCGCAATTTAGACGAAACGTTAGGAGTAAAATCTTAAAGATCATAGTCAATAAATCTGGAAAATTCTTGTAATACACTGAAGACGCCGGTCGTGAAAGCCTACGTTCACTTCTTTGTTTATTAATTGTATACGTACATTTAATAGGTTACTAGGGCGTTTTGATCAGTTTTGTCTCGCATAACACATGATGCATATCATTTCGATAGAAGTTCTGTTGTTATTGTTTGTAAATTTAACAAATGTATTTACTATTTTTTTATCAGATAATTATTATTTTGATTGAGTAATATTCTGCAAAAATTAATTATGTTCAATAAATTATTACTCTTTAAATTTAAAAAGACTCCATACATGAAATACGTAATTATTATACAATTCAATTTTTTATCTAATGTATCTAAGTTTTGTATATTATTAATTAGCTTTTAGTACTTGAACGCTTTTAAAATGTTTATTTTACCAGCTAAATTACTGCCAATTTTAGTCTCAATTTTGTAGTTATAGATGATAAATATTATTTAATTATAATGTCCCTTGAAGTATTTGTGCAATTTAATAAACTATGCATCTCATTTTAAGAATTTTACTTAGAAAATAAAATTCTCTCGGTAATTTATTTCTATTGGAAAGCTGAAGAGATTGTATTCCAGTTCCATTAAAAATTGCAGGATCAATCCCAAATGATTTTGATGCAGAATTCTTTAAGTTTAGACGCCTATTTAAATCTTCAAAAAGTCCAAAATTTTATTTTTCATAATTTTTAGTATAGGCAAACATTTGGAAAAAGGAATAGCGCAAAATTTAAAAAGGGAAAAATTGGAAAAGGGTGAACAAAAGGAGAGAAATTGTATCCCTGAAATTGAATGCTATGCTTTTATATGCAAAGTCTACTGTAAACTCTTACAATATTAAAAAAAAAATAATAATACCTAATAATAAATTTACAAAACTTCAATTCGTAGCGATCAGCAACCAAACTGGAGGCTTAAGAGGGCTAAACACTTACTTATATTTGCAGATGCGTTTACGTTTTCATTCACAGACAATTGAAAAACCTTACCTATTATGACCTTTGCGTGTTCCTGCATCATTGCGACCAGTTCAGGGAGTCGATCAAGCACACTCGAAATCACATTCGGATTACTGTTGTCCAAACAAGTAAGTAGCAACGGCATCACTTCGCTACTCCTATCTGGACGGTGTTTAAGTAGTTTCAAGATTAAAACGAGTGCAAGGGAACGAGTGCTTCCACAGGACGTTGGTGATGTCACGCAGTTGTAAAGTTGTGGAGCGACGAGCAACAAAAGCTGTGGCCGTTTGTTTGATATGTGATCGAGATCTTGAAGGGCTGTAAGAGGATCTTGTTGTGTCTGCAATGTATTCATCAATGTTGGCCACTGCTGTGGTAGTGGGTCGTCAGTGGGTGGGGTTGTTGCACCCACAAGTAACTCCTGAGTACCTCCTCTCCCTGACTGCTCCTGTTGCTGAGTAGCAGGCAACGTCACGCTGGAAAGCAAGGGACGAACGCTCGGCTGTGATATTTGTAGATCACTAAAATAACATTATTAAAAGCTTAATTAGTATGACACTCCAAGTGGAAACTGGACAAACTGAGTTTGGGCAAACGGAACAAAAGGTATTAAAATTAAAGCAGATTGTGGGGCTTTGTCTTTTCATGTTTAGGATGTATAACAAAATAAAATTTACAAAACAATAGCACTGAAATGTAGATTGAATATAAAATAGAATAAAAGAAATTAAACCAAGAAGTAATGACATTTCATTAAAAATACAAATGTACGAAAAAGAGGTAAGCTCTTGTAATATGTATTTAAATCCTCCGCCACCAAAAGAATTAAATTAAAATTACATATGAGAAGTAGGACAAAAATGAGTATTTATTTGTGCAACTCTTTTCTTACCAAGTACTTCATTGTTAACTTGGTAACATTTCCTAGTTTTCATATTTAATTAAATGACAGGGTAGAGAACATGATCCCTTTTGTACATTCACCTTATTGTGAGTAAGTATGTAAGTTTTACGTACTTTAATAAATGCCCATGCTGTTGGAGATATTTCAATGCATTTTTTACATCATGCATCATCCAATTTTGCAAAAACGTGACAAATCGACTAAGTAAGGTCGTTAAGTCCTTCGAGTGTCCATGATATTGTAATAATAGAAAATATGAATCACAAAATGAACTTAAAGCCTTAGTCTGTTCGAAGACTATGGGCTGCAATAGTTCAACAATACCGAGCACTTGCGTGAAAAGCAAAAAATGTCCTCGACTTTTCAACACAATCCATTCGTACTGCGCCCTTCCTCGTAAACTCCCGGCTAACATTGGTAATTGCCTCAGGACAAGTTCGGGATGGACAGCAGCGAGTTTTCGCGCGCATAATTCTAGGTCGATGCTCTTCCGAGACCAGTCTTTGACACGGGGTGTAGTTGTTAATGCACTGAACAACGTGTGTGAGATAACATCAACAACGCTACCGCAGGTTTTAGAATAGGCTGCACCAGCTAGTTGCTGCATGTCGAAGTTTTCTATGTGACTTTTCACCGCTGGAACTGACATGTACAGCATGAGTAACAGCTCGCGAGCTTTTTCATCATTTTGTACTTTATCAAGTAATACTCGGGCCACTGTTGAGGCTGAGTAACCGATACTTTGAAGTAAGAGGGGCAGACGCGATTCCATATTGCTTTGCCAATTTTCTTCGTACAAATGGGCTTCTTCCAATATATAATTTGTAAGGACTGCGAGCTAGAAAAGTAAAGAAATTAACAACAAACTGTAAAAATTGAAGTCAATCTGTTTCCTAATTAGAAAGAGAGTCCAAAAACGTATTTAATTAAATTCCATAATTCTTCCCTTGAGTGGTATTAATAACAAGGGGCGAATAGATTACACCCTGGGTTGTTTTTACCCCTTATTTAGCACGTATTATTTTGTTTATTTAATTAAAGTGTACATGAACTGTCTTACTTGCTGTGAGTTCAACTGAAGCACGTCTTCAGTGTCATGATGCTTGGGAACAGCTTTGTCTCTTCCTTGCCATAGTTTAGGACTTTGAGTTAGCGCTTTCAAGAAATTAAGTACTGAAACAGGGCAGTATTCCTGTTTACATTTTAACAACTGGGTTCTAAGTGAAAATAATGTTTGCCAACTGCCCCTTTGTAGTAAGAGGGAGATTAGAAGTGGTCTGAAAGGGATTTGCTCTTTTGCAAATAGCAAATTCATCTAAAACAGTAAATGAAGTAATTGTTTTTTTTTTTTAATTAAATTTATGTAAGTACCTGTACACTTCTTTCTTCAGGTTTAGCAATTTCCAATTCGATTTGAGCCAGCCAGTCAACAATTAGTCCTTTCTTTTCTGGTAATGTTTCTTTATCTAATAGCAATTTTCCTAATCTTTCTCCAACTTTATCAGACACCTGTCTGTTGGTTGTAATTTTATTTTCTTTAATGACCGATTTGTATTCATCAACTTCCATTTTGATTTCATCTTTACTTTTCGAATAATAATTTAAAAACTGCTTCAAAACAGAAGCTAAGAAACACGTTTTGTCGTTCATTTTCGATAAAAGGTAACTGGCTACAGACGCTGTATTTTTGTTGACGTTTTTCTTCGTAAAAATTAACTTAAATAATGAAACAGAAAAACGTTGTTGGGAAATTAAAGTGTTTACGAATTCTGATGGAGCAGATTTTAAGTAATCTAAAATAACTTCTGATACATGCTTATTTGATGAGATGACCTGAAATATGACACAAACTAAATAATGAAGTATATATTGTAATACAATTTAAATAGTTTCTTGATCACATGTGCTTATTGTGAAGTTTGGAAAATAAGATGAAGAAAATTAGCAGTAGTACACACTAACAAAGACATACCTTCAACAATTTTAGATGTTCTTCGTTTTTATTTCCATTAGATTTCTTTCCAAATATTAGGTCCAAAGAGTCGATAACAGTTTCTGTGTCTATCAAAAGTTCCTTTTTAACAACTGCAACTGTAATACTGGGTTTGGTATGGGAAATATTCTCTATTTGTCCATCTTCTGGTAAAGCAGGCGTNCAAAAGCTTTTTATAAATCTACAAATCCTCTTTCTATCGTTTTCTCTATTATTACCCGTGAAGCTAGAATGATACACATTTGCATTTAACCTATTACTTCATTTCCTTACAAATTAATAAGTGTAAATAAATTATCGTAATAAGAAGGCACTACACTATTAATTAAGTAAAATCAAAAGCCAATAGTTATCAAATTCGGAAAATAATTCATTTATCAACCAAGCCACCAAACAAATGAAAAAACGCAAATATAAGGTTTAATTAGGTGTTGTTAATTGTTTGATTAGTGATTAATTACGACATTGATTTAACGACCTTGGTTAAAGCGTAACTAAACAGTGATACTAAACAACGTAACGTTTTTTTTTTGAGTTAACAGAAATGAACAAAAAGTTAACCTATTGTTTTTTTTTATTCATATGTATTTTCAATCAATCTCTTCCAAATAATTCAAAATTAAACAGGAAACGTTAGTCAAAAGTACTTTATATGTACGATCGTGGGTAATTAAATTAACAAAAAAGCTTTTCACAATTAAAATCAAACATTCCATGGAATAAAACTCAATCGACGTAAATTCTCAAATTCTATTATAAAAATCGAAAGTTCAATTTTAGCAATAAAACTTACATGCCCAGGTTAAAAAGATAATTAACACTTAATTACGTTTAAAAACTNTTTTTTTTTTTTAATTAAATTTATGTAAGTACCTGTACACTTCTTTCTTCAGGTTTAGCAATTTCCAATTCGATTTGAGCCAGCCAGTCAACAATTAGTCCTTTCTTTTCTGGTAATGTTTCTTTATCTAATAGCAATTTTCCTAATCTTTCTCCAACTTTATCAGACACCTGTCTGTTGGTTGTAATTTTATTTTCTTTAATGACCGATTTGTATTCATCAACTTCCATTTTGATTTCATCTTTACTTTTCGAATAATAATTTAAAAACTGCTTCAAAACAGAAGCTAAGAAACACGTTTTGTCGTTCATTTTCGATAAAAGGTAACTGGCTACAGACGCTGTATTTTTGTTGACGTTTTTCTTCGTAAAAATTAACTTAAATAATGAAACAGAAAAACGTTGTTGGGAAATTAAAGTGTTTACGAATTCTGATGGAGCAGATTTTAAGTAATCTAAAATAACTTCTGATACATGCTTATTTGATGAGATGACCTGAAATATGACACAAACTAAATAATGAAGTATATATTGTAATACAATTTAAATAGTTTCTTGATCACATGTGCTTATTGTGAAGTTTGGAAAATAAGATGAAGAAAATTAGCAGTAGTACACACTAACAAAGACATACCTTCAACAATTTTAGATGTTCTTCGTTTTTATTTCCATTAGATTTCTTTCCAAATATTAGGTCCAAAGAGTCGATAACAGTTTCTGTGTCTATCAAAAGTTCCTTTTTAACAACTGCAACTGTAATACTGGGTTTGGTATGGGAAATATTCTCTATTTGTCCATCTTCTGGTAAAGCAGGCGTTTGCATTTCAAGAGCTTTCACAAAAGTCTCCCCTCCCACA
This sequence comes from Agrilus planipennis, assembly GCF_000699045.2. Lineage (NCBI taxonomy): Eukaryota > Metazoa > Arthropoda > Insecta > Coleoptera > Buprestidae > Agrilus > Agrilus planipennis. The sequence goes on from NW_020438888.1 coordinate 1,271,437, forward strand.
GCTCCCCTTCTGTTTTGTACTTCAACCAACTGTATCATGTAATTCTTGTCCAAAACAGAATCCACAACGAGTTTTGGGTCTAAAAGTGTCGCTTTGTCCAATATTTGCAAAAGTTTGCTTATGGAAACGACTGGTATTCCGAAAGATTGGATAAAGAGAACCAACTGAGACGCTTCCAACTTTTCAACGGCCGCATCGACCAATCGAGGTACAGTGGAGCGAATCATACGCAGCTTCAACCAATCAGGAACTAGTAATGCTTCTTCTGAGGTGTCTACGAGATATGCTTTTGGCTGTTCTTCGTTTAGTGGGAACCACATATCAACCAAGATGTCGAAGTGTTCAAAATCATCCAAGGGACCGTAAGTGAGAAGGATGATAGAGGCGTGAACGATTAAAATTTGCAATGTACATTGATCTCCGTTTGCCCAGCTGACTACCACCTGATCTTGGCTCTCTGACCAGTGAAACGTCTCGTCTGTTGGTTGCCGAGCTTTTTGAAGATACACGCAAAACATGGTAATCAGGGATTTTAGAGTTTGCATGTTGTCTCCAGGTAAAATGTTTGTAGCAACTGTAGTTCTTTCGACAATTAACGATGCCAAATCGAAAACGAGTTCTAATAAATCTGTCATAGATTCTTCGACATCTTGGGAGGACAGAAAGGCGATATAGTTGGAGACATGAATTGGATTTGTCTCAACAAAAAACGCTTGCCTTAAGAATTGAGCTAAAAGAGGTTTCACAGCGTGCAAGTGTAAAAATTGGGGTATGTACCTCGTAAGCCATTCTGTGTTAGAAGTATTAACATTGTTTATTTCTACGTCTTCGGATGGATTAAGGATTAGTGTTAATCCTTTGATAGCTTGTATACGACTGGAGGCATGTATGGATGTTAATCTTCTCAGTAAATATTCCAAGACTTCACAAGCACTTTGCGGATCGCTACCATTCACTACCGTTCGTAAATGAGCCAGAACTTGGGTATGTTTTGTGGCTTTATCAGAAGGAGTCGCTGATAATAGATATTCACATAGACATTGCACAGGTAGATGTGCAAAAGCTCCCTCAGACGAATGGATGAGTTCTGCAAGCCACGGCATGTGAGCTGTGCCTCCTTGTCGAGACATGATGTCCAATAGAAAATCTGGATTTCGGGAACGACACAGTAAATGACCAAGACGGTATGTATTGTTGAGTGATTGTAACTGATCGAGGATATGAGGAGGTGGTTTACGGGGATCGCCAGACGGTTTTAGCTCGATTAGTTGTGATAAAAGAAGACTGGTTTGTTCAGTAATTTCAACTTTGGTACTGGCCGCGGCCAAATGGGATTCAAACTCGAGGATCGTTTGACGTTCTAAGGAGCAAATTTGGAGTTCTTTGGACAAGAAGTCATCAAGAGTTTCAGTCGCAGAAACCATCGTTGGAGGTGGAAATGAAAAATGACTGAAACAATTTTGATAATTAGGGATTTCACTGCTCTAAAAATGTTGTAACCCACTTTATTATTTACTTACTTAGTTATACACATTTCCATCAACATCCTTAATGTGGAGTATTTATTCCAAGATAAACTTCCAAATGTAGAAGGATTATGTGCAGCTAGTATTAACAGAATGAGCCAAGTCTTCCACAGCAATGATGCAATAGCCAATTTTGGTGGAACGTAACCAGCAGGTAAAATAATATTTTCAGGGTAATTATAACAACACAAATTAAAGAAAAAGTCAACGATTTCAATCTTGTCCATCGCAAGGGAAGGCATACAATCGGCTGGTAAACCTGCAGCTCTCTTTATTAATTGATCAACGACTTCCATTAAGTCTGTTTGAGTTATGGGGTGTTCCTTAGATAAACCTATTAGAAGAAGTCTTAACAACGTTGCTTGAAGAAGTGGCACTTCACTAGCAAGTCTTAAAAAGAGATTTCGTTCGTTTTCGCCTGGCCACGAATCGACTTTATAATATTCTTCACCCGGTGCTAAGAACAAAACCTTATGTAGTACATGAACGAAATCTGTTTGATTTGGTCTAAAAATTCGGACGGCAATATCGTGAAGCCATATCACAGCTTCTCGCTGTATGTTGCTCACTTGGGATTGAAACGCTTGTAGTACAATCGCGTCCCTCTTGCTTTGAGTCGCAGCGTCTCTGACTTGGGGACTGATGCAAAGAAGCATACACATCGATACTAAGTCCGCCAACGAGACAAAAAGACGATCTTTAAACTCAAAATCACGAATTACACCAAGCAGTTCAGGACGTTCTCGCAAAAGCGCGTGAACGACGCTTAAGAGATTGAAATCGTGACGCAGAACGCGGTTAATCTCTTTCAATAGCGTCCGTAAAGAGCGGAGATAATCGTCTTTATTTAGTAGTAGTTCCTGAAAAAAGAACCAACAACTATTTTAGCAATTTTTAATATAAAAAAAAAAACAATTAAAAGCTTACTAAACAAATGTCAGCAAAAGCATCTGCACTTGCTTCTGGTGTCACCTGGAACATGGCACCCACGACAACCAAATTGTTGGTATTTCTCGCGTTTGATAGCTCATTGTAAATAGTGTATTTTAATAGGGGGTACAAGTTTTCAGGAAACGATACCACCATTTCTTTCAAACAATTATTAAAGATGTTTACTAATGGTTTATTTTTTAGTCTCAATTTACTTAACTGAGCTACAACTTCAATGTCTCTTTGGGTGCTGGCAGAACAATTGTAGCAAAGATAAGCGAGCAGTTCTTGAGCTGGTTTCATCAATTTATGGTTGTGCAGCCAAGTCTCTAAACGAGAAACTGCGATCACTCGGATCTCTACTAAGCCGCAAGCGGTGCTCAGAAAACGCACGAAATTTTTTGTTACTGTTTCTGGTTGTTGGCGTCTAGACAGCTGTTCTTTTATAGCTTCCAAAACTATTTGTTCTACTACTTCTTGGGATTGGGTATAACGTGGACAAACTTTCACTTGCCATTTTTCTACTACCGATTTATGTTCATTGAATGCTATTTCATATGAAAAAAGTATTATTATGTAACTACAACATATACTGGATTACTAGAAAACGAATAGTGAATGTTATCTGTAGAATATTGCTACATTTTGTAAGATTCAAAATTCAAATTCAACTTATACTGATATTTTGTTACCTTCATCATCATCTAAAGTATTAACAGTTAGAGGACTTCCAGTATCACGGCTGCTAAGAAACCACGTCTCTGATAGCAGATATTTAGGGGGTTGTTTTGTGTTAAAAGCAGTTACTATATTTTCCACAAAAGGTTTGCAATAAGGATTATCAATCCAAATTCGATCAGCCACAGCATCCTCCACATACAACTAAAAATAAATATAATATTGAATCATGTTTTCTAAATTTAAATAAAATAGTTATGTAGGTATGTACCTTTACAAAGACTTCAGGCCATTGTAATACTTCAGCAAAAGCATGCATAAGTGTATTAATGTATAATATTTGATTGTAAGCATTTCCTTTGGTAGCACTTTTATATCCAACTGCTATATCTCTCCTTAATGAACTGACCAAAGCACTTACAATATATTCATTTGTAAAAAGTGAAGGTTTACATTGGCATATAAGCAGTATACTGTTATAAAGTACTTTACAAGGCTTGAATCGTTGTCCTTCCCTTTGGCCCTTGAGGGCTTTTATAGCACCAAGAACGTAGCTTACCTTAAAGGATAATTTACAAATGTAGTTCAATTAGTTAATTAAGAAACAAATAAAGTGTACTTACAGATTTTTCAGTATTGCCCCCTTGAATTAAGTTCATTACTGTTTCAAAAATATCACAAGAATCACATTCTTGTGCCATAGTCTCCCAAGGCTCTGCTCCTGAAGAAGGTGGGGTTCCACGATCTACTGGTAATATACTTGAACCTCCAATGCTAGGTTGTCGCACTGGGACCTTCAGTTTTTTAGAAGGTGGCAAGGACTGAAGACTTGATGAAGATCCTTCTCTTTTTCTATCAGGCAAACCTTTGGAACAAAGTTATTTATGTTTAGAAAAAAATAAGGATTAAAATAAAGCAGAATTTAAATAACATCGTAGCCTAGTGAAGTAGCAGAAGATCATTGCGATTTTGGAAAATTGACTGATCTATAACAAAACATTAGTGCAATCAATTCTACCTTTACTAGAGGATGAAGAAATATGAGAGCTGGAGCCCTGTTTAGAAAGTGAAATGCCTCGTTTAGCATCTTCTCGGGAGGTTGACGGTTTTGCTCCTAATGCTATGAATTGTTCCGGGGGCTGTTGTGTTACTTTTCCTTTAGGTCCCCGAGATCCAGACACCAATTTATTTCGGTCCATTGCACCAGTTGGGACACCTATTTGACATAAACTAATTAAAACTATTTCACTTTTGCATTATACATTAGTATAAAAGCAGAATTACGAACAAAACTTGTAAAACTAAACAACATTTCACAGATAAAAAGTTAGGTTAGATCTGTATCATAGATTAAACAAATACAATCTGCATGGCTACCTTATCTATGATAGTTACTGTCTACCATAGATAAACAGTTCTACTTTTCAAACTCATTTAGCCATTTAGATAATGCAACGAAACATAACATACAGAGTGTTAAAAAGATCAACGTAAATCTAGAGTATTGTAAATATTTTTCAAACAATTGCGGGTAGAACTATTAACACGTAGCATTAAATTAAGTCTATAAATTTGCTATCAGAAATTTGTTCTTTGCATTGGTCCTTCTAATGGTTCTTGTACATTACCAATTCAGTAACTACGACAAAAACCAGAAACAAACATAAAATGAATGACATTTGAAATAAATTCGTATTTATTCAATTTATCTTTTTACTAATTGAAATAAACAAGTCTACGTGGTCAGAAATTGCTTATGTTTTTTATACATTATCCAAATGGTGTTAATGTTAACGGAAACCTATTATATTTACAAAAATAACGAGTAGTCAGATCTTGTTATGCAGTGACAGTGTCCGAGTCAGTGGTTTGAGGCAGTGAGTATGGCTTTTGTTTTCTTTGACGTCTACGTTCGCGCCTTTCGCCCATAACCAAACGCAACTGTTCCAGTTTGCCACGCGTGCGCAGATTTTGATCATCGCTTAACGACGAGGGAGTAACAATCTGTTGAATCGTTTCCGTCATTGATTCGGACGACTCTGATGATTCCCCACCTCTATTGTTCACACGTTTCAGTTCGGGGGCGGAACATAACAAATCATTCAAGATGTGTACAATAGTTGCCACGTCACGTCGCGGACGTCCTTTGGGATCTTGCAAGGCTGGGTTTAGGGCTCCGCTAAACGTTCCTGAATAAACACTGCCACGGCGACCTAAACAGTACAAGATTACATTACAGTACTTATAAAAGTATACCACACTACATTGTTTTATTGTAATTCTTTTTTGTTAGTAAATGCATCTATTCAAACGATAAGGCAATCAACAATTTTTTACAACGACCAATTGATTTCTTTTTATACGAATAAAATGACAGTTAGGTCCGCCGATGTACGCGCACGTTATTAAAGCTTTCGTGCACGAAGACCGCAACGATGGCCTTAACGGTCTCAACTATGCATGTTCTCTTGCCAATGAGAAGGGCACGTGGGCATGAGCGGGAGAGGAACGTCCTGATGATGATGGGCGAAGTCGCGGAAATCGGTAGTTTTTCAAATAAAAATAAAGCGCTCCACTCCAACGTGTAGGCTAAAAGCTACAAATGGGGACTCCCCGTATACCCAATCCTTTATTTAAAAAATCTGTTTCTGTTAAAAAAAAACATATTTGATCATTTTAAAAAATTACTAGTTACCTTTACGTTGAAAAAGATTCATTTGTAGCCAAAAAAGCATTATAAAGAAAATTTTTAATGTGATTAAGAAAGGTAATTAATTAATTTGAATTTTATCAATTACAATATGATTATCTAAAATTTTCATTAAAATATATTTAGGAATATTATAGAGTTGACATTAAATAACTATTTAATTAGTTAATTAATTAATCAATGAAGTTATCTTTCATACCTTCACTTCTACCAGAAAAAACGTCTGCAGATAGCCGTCTTAAAGTGCTTTGTAGATTTCGTGAGGCTTGTGTAAGACTAGGAGGTTTCTGAGGGGGAGGATCACTGGATGAAGGGGGTGGTTTTGCTCCTGATACTGTACTCAGTTGAAGTTGAATTAACATCATGTGGTCTCCTAAACGCATACTTAAATTGAGAGGTGCTTTACCACACAAAAATTCATTAACCTGAGTATCATTTAATGATTCTAGAGCTTGCATTATACCAATTTCAGGACGTTGAGTCTGTAAAAAAATACCCACATCAACACCAATCAACATGAATTAAAAGATGAAGATACTTATTTGCAAGTTAATGTTTTAAAATATTAAATAGATATTGGCAATTAGGCAATTGGGTCATTTCAAATTCAAAACAATATTAACATAGAATAACTATATTAGATAAAAGACCTATTATATTTTATAGATATGTTATTATCAAATATATTACAATAAATTAAACAACCTGCAACAATTTGCCAAATGCCATGTAAAGCAGCAATTTTGTTGAGCAAGCAAATAAGACCATTTTAACATATTTGTCACATAACTGTTTTACTAATTAATACTTAAATTAAATAATGATCTAGATTTAGAAAATACATATTGCAGTACAAGTGAAATGAGACTCATAAATAAAAAAATCAATGATAACTTACAATTAGTCCTGTTTCCACATTGGGTAATAGGGTAACTTTTGAACCATCAGAAAGTCCATTTTGTATGAGGTTGCCTTCTTGAAGTTGCCTAAAAAAGACCACCCAGATTATAAACAATTAAGTGAATGGTCAACAAAAAAAATGCTTACTTATCCCTAAATAGTAGACATATTCGATCCCTAGGAACTTTGAGTCTCTTAGAGACTAATTTTTTAAGATTTTCAATTGTGATATCCGAGTTCACAACTAAATTGAAATCACCTCCAATGGTGGGGCTAATACGTAGCGAAATTTGTGAATGTTGGCCACACCCCATGGAAATAGGGTTAAAATTTGTTTCGGTGGTATCTTCCATACTTTTAATGTAAAATTAACGCGAAATCTATACGTACTTGCCACTATAACACCCTAAAAAAATTATTCTACGGTACTATATATATCACATTCACCATTTCTAAACATTGCACTAAAAAAAAACAATAGAGTTTACGGTACTATGAGTTCTCTTTCTTTCTGACAGAAGTTGCTGCGCTATCGTCATGCGTACGATGGTACGAAGAGGGGTGAACAGGAGAACTGCTGTCAAATAGAGGCTGCAACAAAAGTTGCCTATACTAATACTTAATAAAAAGTCTTAATTTACGATATGTATTTTACTTTAACGTATTTAATTATTAATTCGATTATTTTATTTACTTTTTTGAATTTAATGATTTGTTATTAAGGTTTATTGTTTTGCAGTCTTTTTAATATAGGTACCTTATTCGTAGATTTTGTGCATTACGATGTGCACAGTTGATTGCATAACTAAAATTAATTATATACAGAGTGTATGAAAAATGATGATTTAATAGATAAACAATAAAACATTTTCAAAGGAGCAGTACATACTTTCATAATAGTATATTTTCTTGTTTTTGGCATTATGTTATAAACAACTCAGTCTGAGCCTTACTCGTATTACAAAAAAAACATTTCTTAAAATTATAATATCTTTGATGTTTCAGTGCTTATTATTCCTTCAGCTCGTAATCTAGAGAGAATCGGTTCGTAAATGTCTGTTGCAAATGGTAAAATGACTCCACGCTGCTGTATTTCTCCTAAAATATTATTACGTGTAGCACGAAAAAAAAAAAAAATAAATAAAATTGTGTAGGCATTACCATCTAAAATCATTCTAGTAGCTATAGCAGCTGGGTATCCAACAGTTTTTGCCATGGCAGAATGTTCACTAGCATCTCCGTAAACTACCAAATTAATTCCCTTAACTTCCTTTCTGTTATCAGGCCAAACAATTCCTATATCATGCCGTAAAATTACCAGGTCCCTCTCATCTTTTTCTGATAACAAAATATTTTTCGTTTTAATGAAAATAGAAGACACACTAAAGCCAAGTTTTGCCAAGAGCAAATAGGAAGTCCACATATATAGAATTACAAATTTCACCATTCTGCGTTCAATAAGAAAAAAGAGTGCGGCACGATTGGTCATTTTTTTCATTTAGGTAAAACAGTGACATAGGTGGTAGAAATTTTAAATGACCTGACTTATTCTGAACTCGCTCAATATTATTTCAAATAAATAGTTTACAATAATAAGCATTAGGGAGAAAAATAGAACTAATGTATCAGAATATTAGATTTCCTTACCATATGATAATTTGCTAGAAAGGTAATAGGCCAACGTGTCCAGTGGAGATCCTAGTTTAACAACTCCTGCTTTGCCTAACATTCCCAGTTCTTCTAAAAGTTCAACAGCGTATTCTGACCCGGTTATTTCAGCAACTTTAGACTTAAGATTTTCGTACATAATGTTATCATCTTCCAATCCCAGAAGATTGCATATAAGAAATCTCCATGTTATTTCAGGACCTTGATGGTGCAAAATTGGATTGGGTTCGGGGTCCAGAAGTCCCAGCAATTGTAACGTTCTTATTGCCTGCGTGTACCCTTTATATCGGATTGTACCCCTAAACACTGTAAGAGCGTCTTCGATTCCGTATAATTTCGAGTAAATTGTACTGTCTCTGTTCGGAAAACCTTCCAAATTAAAACCTGGCAGAAATTCTAAAGGTTTTGCCGCACCCATAAGGTCACCACCTTCACTTATATTAACTATTTGACCCTTTCGGAGATATTTAGCTGCGGAAAGAGTGTTTAGTAGGACTCCTTTAGGAAACCATGAAAATTTATAACGTAAGGGGTTGTTGCTGAATTCAGGGGCAGGTAAACCTCCACAGAACGACTCAAATGATGTAATCCGGCCTCCAAGGGCTTTAGTATTATGGATACATTCAAGGGCTAAAAAGTGATCTATTCCTGGATCCAAGCCAACTTCGTTTAGGATGGTCACACCTTTATCTACAGCTTCCTGGTGCAGGGTCGTGATTGCATCTTTGACGTAACTTGATGTTACCATGTGGGTGCCTTCCTCGATACAAGTTCGTGCTACTACGGGATGGAGATCGTAGGGTAATAGGGAGATCACAACGTCTGCTTGGGATACGAGTTCTCTGAGGTTGCTTGAAGAATCTGCACCAACGTGCAAGTATGACGTGTAAACTCCGGGGAATTTTTTGGCGAGATTGTCTGCCAGTTCTTTTTTATCGCAAGCCACTGTGATCGCCGTCTCCGGTTTTCGGTGGAGGTATTCTATTACAGGGGCGGATACCCTTCCTACAAGCATTTGATTGAATTGATTCGCTTTAAGGGAGATGCAGAAAATACCTTTCTTTTTTCAAAATTGTTAATGATGAAGATGAGTGCATGAAAAAATGATTTGGATTTGATTTTTTAGAGTTCATTTGTTATAGGAGAAACAAATGATTATTTCATGAAAGACATTTTTTATAGTTGACATTCGTAGATTAAATGAAAAAGCGATGTGAAGATTTTAGAATTTTGTAGAATACAGTGTAAATTGTATATAACGACACTTACGGGACTGAACGTTTTTCGGCGTTATAAAGAGTGGTCGTTAAATGGAGAGAAATAAAAGATATTATTTTACTATTCTATAATAATGTGCATTTACCAATATAGTACACATTTTGCACAAGAACATTATTATTCATACATTGCGTATAGCCTGTTATCTTCGTCTGATGTTTTTTGCTACTCCAATATTTTTATTGTACTTTGTTACGTATCTTACTCATATCTTGAGATACTGCTGGATCAATTTGATTATATAAAAAGTATTTTTTTAATAGTTTGGCTGCATCAAGTGCTTGTTTGATGCTTGGTGGAGAGACAGGATCGTCTTCTTTAACAACGTACACAGCTGCAGTTCTTATCTATTTCGGCAACTTAGAAAGTACTGCTCAATGATTTATAATGCCGCATTGTTGTCGTTAAATAGAGTGAGCGTGACGCTATATAGAGTGTAATATTGTATAGAAAACAATGTAAACCAACCAAAGTCAAGCAATTTCGACGTTTTAAGGAGTTTGTAGTTAAATCGAGTGACGTTATAAAGAGTTTACACTGTATTCCCAAATAGAAATTTGTAAAATATTTCCAAAAAATTTACAGATATTACATGAAATACTATACTATTATTCAAGTCAGCGAGAAGTTAATATAGGTACTTATTAAAAAAACTTTTTTATATTAATGATGATTTCCTTGATGAAACATTTAAATTGTGAATGTATAATGTCGAATGTGGTTTTATAATGGATGATTTCATTTCTACCTGCTCCTAAAATGACAACATGCTTTTGTTGTGTTGATTGATCCATTCCTGAGAGAGGTCTCGATTTTCTACAAAGTGCATTTTTTTAAATACTTTTGCGTTTTTAATTAAATTATTGTTAATTTACCCGTTCGTTTGTCTTAGTTCCTGTATATATTCAAAATCAGGGGTTAAGACACCATTGCTTGCGATTATTGCCTGCAATAATTTGTTTTACAATTAAAATTAAAAAAAAAAAAAAATGTTTTGCTTAATTTAAAAATGCCAATTTAAGAAAGGTTTAAAATAAAATTCTCAATTTAAATGCGTCTATACTATTTCCAGTTTTCGGGCTTTTTGGCTGTCGTTCGGAGTTTTTTGCTCTCAACGTTTCGTCGATATGCATCGACGACATCTTCAGGAGTTCTTCTTCTTAGAATGGTAAGTCGAAGTCAGACTTCTGAAGATGTCGTCCATGCGTCTCGGTGAAACGTTGAGACCAAAAAGTCGGATTTCGACCTACCATCCCAGGAAGAACTCCTGAAGATGTCGTCCATGCGTGTCGAAGAAACGTTGAAACAAAAAAACTCCGAATGACGGCCAAAACTGACAATAGTATCAACTATGGTCGCGAAAGCTTGAATAAATTTGTTAAAATAAAAGTGAATCTACATTCCATTACTTACCCGCAAAGTTTTGCTAATGGAATTTTTTATATAATTTATTATTTTCAATCTTTTGCATGAGAAATTTCTCTTTGTAGTAAATTTTCCTAAACACGATAATAAACAATTGAATTTGTAGATAATTATGATAATGATTTCCAAGAAACCAATCACCGATAAGGGCTAATCGCTCTTTGTTTACATATTTATTTATATTGTATTCATAGCACTGCGTAATCTTATTTTGAAAGTTATTACAAAACATATTTGCTATTTCGATTGTTTATGGCAAATAAAATACTTCAATTGTTATTACTTTGATATATGCAATTTAATTAATGAATTACGTATCTACCTACTGTTAATAGATTAAAAAAGCGCAAATACGTAATAAGTAAAGGAAGAAGTAATACGATTCAACCAGAAAGTTTATGATGAATGCTCTTTAATAAATTGTTTCGGACAAGGGACCATTATAAACTTCAGCTTTTGATGGCATACTTTACTTTAATCATACCTGTTTGACTGTAGGAGAAAAACTGTGTTCTTCCAAAGGCCTGGTAGCATCGGACTTTTGAATTATTTCTTTGGCAATTGGGAACAAAAGATCTCCGAAGAAGTCGGTACTCTCCCTGGGAATTTGGGTTGGCATATTATCAATACTACAAACTAGAACTCCTGGTCCTTTGAAGCTATTGGTATCCTTGTTTCTGTCGGCGTCGTACAGACAGAAAGGTGTGTCAATTGTGGTGTTTTCGTTCATAAATTCTATAGAGCCTCCAGGATCAGCGGAGATGTCGCATATTCCTAACATTCTATGGGGCAGAGCTGGTGCCCCGATCGATGTAGGTAACCAAGGTGTGTGAGCAGGTTTGAGGAGATGTTTGGCGTCCGGAATGGTTAACAATTTTGGACTGTTCACTGCCCAGTAAATTCCATTGACAATGACAGATGCATATGGCGCAATATTTTTGCTAAATGTTGATATATATCTTTCGGGATGTTGTTTATATTCCTCTCTATCAAATCCACCCCCTTCCGCCCTTTCGAGATAGTGTCTACTTCTTACTTCACATCCGTAGACTTTATTTGGACTGCCGTGTTCTGCCGCTTTTTTGAGATGTTCTGGTGGAACATACTCGTGTGGGAATTCGAGGAATACCTCCTGGGATCCTTGGGACACGTTTCCGGATCCTGTGAAGACGAATGTTAAAGGACCGACGGATTTTGGCATCAGGCCCAAGGCTATTTCGTAACCGGCATCTCGAACAGCTTGCCGTGCCATACTGGAGTTTCGGTAATTATGGGCTGGACCTATGTGCATGAAGGGGGTGTGATGACCCAGGGCTAATAACCTCAAACCAATTCCATGAAGTATGTTGACCATTCCTGCGACCCCTGCCATCTTGCCGAAGGCAACTATTCTTTGACCTTTTTCGTCTACCATTTTTTCGTAATCTATTAGTCGAATTCTTTTCTCTAAAATAGCATCTAACATCGGCATGTTTGCCTCCTGGGCCTTTATCGTGTGTGAAAAGAAGCAGTATGTTTTATCTGGGATCAACTGGTCAATAGGGACCTGTTTGACGCCAAAAATGACGTTTGCTTCTGATATGTCTTCCTGTACAATTGCACCCGAATTAAGATATGATTGCATGGGATATGCCCTTCTGTTGCTGGGTTGTACGATAACTTTGATGCCATCCTTTACCAGTTTCTTTGCGTGCGTTGGAGCAAATGGGGCTCTCCGTTCCCATACACTTTGATCTTCTCTTCGAATTGCTATTACCTTTTTTGATGCCTAAAAGTTTTTATCGTATTATAATGCAAATTCTTGGGGGCTATTATAGGTATGCAAGACAGGCACTGGTTGATTTAATGAGTCACAATTTTTTAGAACTGGTACATCGCAATGATGATGAAGTTTGAAGAGGGAAAAAATAAATTCTGGCTTAGTAAATCAACAACCAGCAGGAATTTCTCAAAAACAAAAGAATGTAGCATTTTCGCTAGTTTTTCTTTAAAATTTAGTAATTGTTGGAAATAGAGGAAGGTATGGTTCATTTCTTTAGGGTTGTTTTGTTCACCCTTCAATATCCCCCCAATATTATATTTGGGATAAATTTATTTTGAGACAATCTGCCGTGACAAACGTATGACAATTTGGTACTGGAATTCTTAAGTTATCAATAATAAAAACCAAAGTTGTTCTATAATTAATTAAATTAGGTTTAAAGAATCGTTTGATGTAATAGTAATAAACCACAAAAGTTCCTAAAAATCGAAAAGTAAACTAAAACGATTTTTATTTTTCTTTGTTTGTTTCTTTATTTAAAACGAATAAATATGGAAAAAAAATAAATTTTTACGATTACGTTACAATTTAAATGAAAGGAAGTCAATGCTCAGAAATTTTGTGTTTTAGAATATTTAATGTAAAACCGTCAAGAAACACTTGAAACACAATTGAAAAAAATAGGGGAAGCATAAGTCAACAGAATATAAGACACTAAAATGCCAGCATAACAGTGGCGTGTATGATCAATTAAAACGGATGTGAAAATGGGCGGACCATTCAAAAAAAGTATAATTCAAATATTGTACCTACAAAAAATCGTTTACTTCTTAAATGGCAGTTAATCTTGTTTTCTCTGACGACCCGGAACATTTTTTCTGAACGGTAACAGAAATTTTAATCACAATAATAATTAATAATACTGTTTACACGTTGTTTGTTCACTTCACGATTGCCGCAGCTGAACTATTTTGAGAGAATACGAGCATATTGAAAGAGACGATATCAAATCCAATATTATTGACTTTTCTATACCTACAATCTGCTTGTTGGTGCAACAAACATTTCTAACTGTTATTATCTAATGAACTTTTGACATTATTTTCGTAATTTCATATACAAAAAGTATTAACACTCATTAATTACAGTTAATTACAAAATATCGGAATAAATTTTTTAATTTTATAAGAAATAAGTTAGAAAAAATAGTATGTTCTTATAAAGACAACTGAATTATTAAATAAGGAAAAAACTGTTTGCTTCCAGCGGTTTTGTGGGAAATGTAATAATGAATTTTTAACAAATTTATTTTAACATTTTTGTCTTCATTGTATAATAAGATTAATGTTAGAGAGTACTTATACATACATTTTCATATACAGCGTGTCTTCTATATTTACATGCGAAAAAATTCAAGAGGTAATTCCTGAGGTATTTTTATGAAGATAAGTTTCTATACGCATTTGTAGATAAATGCTTCTCATCAAGTGGGCTATCTTGAATACGATATTTTTGAGTTTTAAATATAAATCAAAAGCATATATTGTAGGGGTTAAGAGAAAAAATAACCCCATTGTTTATGTTATTTTGTTTTTCCATCTAGATTTTAGAATATGGTATGTGAAGAATAGAAGATTTTTTAAGTAAAATAGATACCATTGGTTCATAACGATAGGGCTAATCTTTTTGGAGAAAATTGGAAATTTCTACATTGACGCATTTGTAGGCCTAGGTGAAGTTACTGAGAATTTTTCAAAAACTTAATAAGCACAATGTGGTAGATCTCGTCAAAATTTGAGATCTTTGAATATTCCAGAAAAATTTCAAAACTGATTCAGCGTCAAAAGTTTATGCTGTATACCAATTTTAGAATTCCGGTATGAACGGTTTCGAAGATATTGAAGAAAAATCGTGTTCAGGGTGACCAGTTTAAATGGGTGTAGCTTCAATAGGAAGCATTTTTCGACAAATGTTTATAGGAATTTATCTTCATAAAAAATACCTCCTGAATCATGGGCGCAGCACTCTAATTTATGAGAGGGTGCTCTCGAATCTCACGTGAGAGATTTTGGTTTATCTACAGATTAGCTACATTGGCAGATATGCGCCGGAGGAGGTAATATGAATATCGATATTACAACGGAGTTCAGACCAGTATCAAAAAAATCTCAACCTCTAGCTGATTACATTTACTAATTACAGTTCTTTAGTTTCATCCGGTTTTACTGGTCAACAAGCATGGAAGTTTAGTATCTTCAAGAGATATTTAAAGATACTTTGAAAGATATAGTTTTACTTTCTGAAAACTCAAGTTTTCAAATTATTCGTTCAGTATGCCCCACATGGTGGTTATACAGAATGGGACCTTTGAGTCAATTTCAAGTTGTCATTGATAGCAAATCCCAAACAGTTACAAAAAAATGGTTGTTTTTTCTCATTTACTGCATAGTAACTTGTTCAGATGGGTTAAGAGGGTTTTGATAAATTTGGGTTTTTGATGGGTGAAGGTGTCCACCATGATTTAGGCCACTGTGAAACTACCTCTCGTTGCGCCCATATCAGGAATCACCCTAATAAAAAGTTTTTATCATTTTTTAAAGAGTGCGTGTTTTGTAACGGTTAAATGGTAAAACTTTTTTTAATTAGATTGGACGAGAAACTTTTTGAAATATATTTTCAAATATTAGATGTAATAGTTTCGTATATTAGTCATTATAATGTATCCATATGACTCTTGACATGTCATTAAAAAAAAATGACAAGGAAGAACATGTCGGTGGCCGTATAGGAAGGTAAGTATAATAGCACGATGGGACGTGGCGTTTTCGAATGAGAGATGGCCCATAGTAGAACGTGCACCGTAGTTGCTGAAGGTAAATAAACAAAAGTCCATTAGTTTTCTAGTTTACACGTGTTTTAACGAGATGACGACCACACGCATATCAAGTTGAAAATAAAAAGAATCTAGATCATTTCACCACTAAAAGGTGTTAGTAACATTTGGACATATGTTGCATTAAAACATGTAAAATGTTCAATTATTCCGATATATAATTTACTAACCGAGAGTCAAACAAATGTTAAAGAATAAAAGAGGAAGGGTAGAATTGCATATATAGGGTGTTCCTCTAAAAACGTTGACGCGAATTTAAAAATTTCATCAATTAAAATATGAGTTACACTTTTATGTAGTGTTTTTCTAGCGTATCCAATCTTACACAAAGTTTTAATGGTATCTATTAAGTTCAGTTCAGCAACAAATAATTCTTCTATATGCTTTCTTATTTATCTTTGTCACTCGTTTTAATTGGAAAAAAGACACTGATGACAAAATAGTTTGCTTAGCGTGAAAGATTACAGCCAAAATAGGGTAGTAAATAATTTTATTGATGTAAAATCAAGATCAATCATTTTATATCAAAATATTTACAACCCCATTTTGTTTCTGATCTTTTACACATTGTAATAATAGAAAGAAATGGAATCCGTTTCTTTAGCCTTGGGTTCATCTAATAAGTGAAGTTTTTCGAATCGTTTTCTATGAATTTTAGATTATATGCATTTATCGGCACACCATAATATCTTGTAGTTTTCAGTTTTACACCTGGAGTATATCAATTCGGTATTGTTTTGGGGACTGTTTTGTCGTAATTCATAAAATTTTGAAGTTCCTTGCTGGGTACGATAAGTGGTGATTTGGCAGGTGCTGATATCAATTTGGAATATCAAAATTCCGTGGATCATGGCACTGAACCCGGAAAACTTTAGATTATCCATTTTCAAGGAGTTTAGAATTTTTTGGGCTCTCTCTCTCTAAAAAATTTGACACGAATTTAAAAATTTCATCAATTAAAATATGAGTTACACTTTTTATATACTTTATGTACTGTTTTTCTAGTGTATCCAATCTTACACAAAGTTTTAATGGTATCTATTAAGTTTGCCGAACTTGAACTACCACTCTAGGAAAAAGAGCTCCTGAAGATGTCAGCCACGTGTGTAATTATAAAGAAACGTTGAGAATAAAAAGTTGTGAGCAGCCCTTCAGATCCGACGACATAGTTGACCTAAATAACGCCGCTAGTATTCCAAAATTGCCATTTATAATATTGCCCAAAGTCTTAAAAAATTCAATTAACACTGGCGCAAACTATTCTATAATTAACCCCGAAATTGCATTTTGTTTTCTTGACGAGTACATTTTTGAACAACCTTTTACAGTTTCTAGGAGCGATAAATATAATCTTTATTACCCATATTACTAGAAGGTGTAAATATATGCAACCTCATTCAACTTAGATTTATGAAGTGGCTTGGAAAATTCGAGGCATTTATAGGAACCAACGATTTAAAACAATTAGGAGCAAATATTAACTACCAAAATAGTACAATAACTTTAAACAATTTGGATATACCATTTTATTTGTGTGATAATCCATGATTTTTCCAACCAATCGAGGTCTAGTCAGAAAATAGTAAAATGCATTTACCAGTCGATATTAACCATAGACAGGTATTTTTAGAAGTCCCAGAATTAAATATTCCTTCCGTTCTTGAAGAAGTGCAAAACGGATTTGCTATCATTCCAAGCACATTCGAAGAATCGTTTATATTTGAACACCCTGTAGAAGCTACCCTTATGGATGAACTGGAAGAACTTGATTGCACTTTCGAGAAATATATTAATATCGAAGATGTTTTAAGAATGGATCATTCAAACATAGAAGAAAAGTCTAAATTATTGGAATTGACAAATAAGTATGCGGAAATATTTCATAAAAATGAAGATAAATTAACATTTATTAATCTAGTTAAACATAACATTAGAACAAAGGACGAAGAACCTGTTCATGTTCGGCCTTATCGTCATCCCCAGCATTTGAAGAAGTAAGTACAAGAACAAATTCAAAAGCTCTTAAGGGATGGAATCACAAGACTGCCTATTAGCCCTTAGAGCTCCCTTGTTTGGATTATTCCAAAAAAAGATGGAAGCAAGTGGAGAAAAGAAATATCGACTTGATATTGCCTATCGACGTCTCAATGAAGAAACTGGGGAAGATAAATATCCCATGCCGAAAATTGAGGAAATTCTCGACAATTTAGGAAAGTGTATTTATTTTTCGACGTTGGACCTTGCCGAAGGTTTTCACCAAATTGAAGTGGCTAAGGACTCCATCGAAAAGACAGCATTCACAGTGGACAATGGACACTATGAATATGTACGAATGCCTTTTGGATTAAAAAATGTCCCTGCAACTTTTGAAAGAGTTATGGAAAATGTGCTTCGACAATATTTAAATACAAAAGTGTAATTTAAAAATTCAGCTAGATAAATGTGAATTCCTTCGCAAAGAAGTAACATTTTTAGGCCATCTAGTTCCAAAACTGACAACAATATCAACAACGGTGGCGAAAGCTTGAATTAATTTGTCGACAAGTTGTGAACAGAACGTGGTATAATGGGAGGATGTTAAAAATACCGTAGATAAAAAAGGAGCAAGATTATTCCCAGGGTTGTATACAAAAGAGAAAACTTTTTGAAGATTTCGGAATTATTTATTAACACATTAAGAATTTATTGAACTTTATTTTGTTTGAATGATTTTTTTATATGCTCGTGGTTTGAATAATAAGAAAAAAAATTCTCGTCAGTAAGTATATCTGTATATCGATTGATAAGAATCTTATTCACAAGTATAGAAATGTTACATTATTGTAGATGACAATAGCCCACAGGTGTAACTTTTCCTAATGATACTTTCGAACAAAGGTTTTAATTTTAATCATTTATGAATGACATATAAGGATATAATACTCCAGCGTATTTGTTCTTGCACATGTATATCTGGATTATTACAAAATGAAACACTTATGGAGTAGGTCTAGTAAAAAGTCGACCAAAAAGAAATTAAATGAAAAATTAAAGCGTAATTGGTTTATTGAATTTTTGATTTTGTTTTTGTCTATCACTAACATCCACGGTCTAAAATATCTAAACGGCGGAAACCATCCATTGGAAGTGTTTTTTTGGATTATGGTGTTTGTTCTTGCTTCGTATGGTTCTACCCTTATAACCAATGTAACTCTACAAAGATACGTTAAAAATCCTACAGTTATTTCTATGGAACGGGATAGTTTGTTTTGGAACACCACTTTTCCTGGTAATATATTTATTTCTACTAAATTTTGATGTTGTTGTTTGGGTCAAATTGGGAAGGCGAAGTGGCAATGTTTTACGTACTGGACATAGGAGAGTTATTTTTCGACATATCCTGTACGTTTTATTGGTAAATAACACTGCATTTGAGGGGCGGGCCTTTGTTATAGATGTACAAAATGTTTTTTTAAAAGTATTTAAATACAAAATGTAAATACTTTTTTGATTTGTTATTTCAAATGTAAAATACAAATTAGATTTNTTAAATGTTAATTGTAAAACACATATTTTCAAAATACTTTCTTCAATTAAATATTTTTTTGTAGTACCTATTTAATTTTCTACATTTACTTAAGTATAAAATATTTTTTAAGAAAATCTTGCAGGCATTTGCTCATTTTTTAAGTATTGGAGTTTTTCAAGATTAATAGTAGTGTTTGCGCTATATCACCAGCTGCGAAGATGAAGTATGAACCATATTTTTCTGTTTGAAGTGATTCAGGTATAGTTTTTCTATCTTTATGTTATAGTTTCTTCAATTCAGCAACAAATAATTCTTCTATATGCTTCCTTATTTGTCTTTGTCACTCGTTTTAATTAGAAAAAAGACACTGATGACAAAATAGTTTGCTTAGCGTGAAAGATCAGAGCCAAAATAGGGTTGCAGATAATTTTATTGATGTAAAATCAATATCAATCATTTTATATCAAAATGTTTATAACCCCATTTTGTTTCTGATCTTTTACACATTGTAATAAGAGAAAGAAATGGAATCCATAGTTTCTTTAGCTTTGGATTCATCTAATAAGTGAAGTTTTTCGAATTGTTTTCCATGAATTTTGGATTATATGCATTTATTGGCACACCATAATATCTTGTAGTTTTCAGTTTTACACAGCTGGCGTATATCGATTTGATATTGTTTTGGGGACTGTTTTGTCGTAATACATAGAATTTCGTAGTTCCTTCCTGATTTGGCGGGTGCTGATATCAAATTGGAACTTCAAAACTTCATTGAACCCGGAAAACAATATCAATCCAATATTTTAGATTATCCATTTCCGAGGAGTTTAGAATTTTTTGGGCTCTCTTCAGTTAAATAATTAGAAGGCATTTATGAAATGACTTTTTGTCCCTTTTTTAAACTTCTAATACCTTCAATGGTCAATGTGAGCAACTTTAATTCATCATTTTGTAAAGGCAAAAATGTATTTTGCATTTTACAAATTGAAAATACATTTGGAAAAGTATTTTAAATTAAATAAAAAATGTATTTAAATGCAAGATAAAAATACGTATCTTTTACTTTGTATTTACATTTTAAATGCAACTATTTCAAATAAATCACATCTCTGGCCTTTGTATACTATATACAGTGTAAAGAAAACATAGTTATTCTTGAGCTTTTTCGCGTTTATTAAGGCGCCTTCTTCTTAATAATGTTTCGTCGACTTGTATGAGTTTTCTTTTTAGGATAAAGTCGTATATGTAGAAAATTTCTAAACTTTTTATTGTCTTTGCTTTTTAGCCGGTACTATATGCCCAGCATATCAAATAAGTCCAGAGAAATTCCACCAATTCGTTCTAAAACACCAAATACAAAACGCAACCGCTTTACGAAATTTTGTGCTTTCTTTAGCTGGAACAACTTACAATACCTTTAACAAAGTTTTACCATCATATGGTTTAATACCTAGTGAAAAATACATGGAAATCCTAATCGAATTGATGTTTGATTTTGAATTAGTTGCCTCCAAGTCGGGCTCGTCAACGCAAGAATTTAAGCTACAGCGGACTGTAACAGAAGTCGGAATTTGTTACACTTTTAATTCTCAGATAGCTGTTTATAATTCACCATGGTGAGGAGGTCTATACATCTATATTGTTAAAAGAGATGTTAAATCGGTTTGGGAAGCCTCAAAAAGGTGGAAATGGTCTAGTTGTACTTCCTGATAGGAATCTATGCTATAATCTAGATTTCTAGATGAGTATTGATGCAGAAGATATTACCCCTCCATTTTGAATAAACGTAGAAATTAAAAAAAAAAATACAACGTGTAATTATACAACACGCTACTGAAGTGAAATTTCTTCAAACACACAAACATAGGATAGGGGTTAAGGAATTGGTTTAATGGTATTATTTGTACACTATGTTTCGCACGGGTGCAATGCTGATAGTAAATATACTATAGAATGTCTTTATATACAACAATCACAGCTTTTTTGTCATTAGACAATACAAACCGGCCGGTACCGCCGCAACCGCTATGTCCCTGCAGTTTAAGTCTGTAATATCTTCGAAAATATTCATTTGAATTACATGCTGTAAAGGACCATATTGATCTATAATAAATGCACAATGTATTTAAAAGTACTTAATTGGATAAGGATTAATGCTGTATTGCTTAAAATAGCTTCGTAAATAAGCCATTATTTCTCGTAAAAAGTAGAGGATAAAAAATGGTTATTGTGGGTTATCCCTAAGAGATAGACATACCATCGCGGACTTTTCTGTAGACCTTTTTAAGGTGCACAATACTGTAGTATATTATTTTGATCTATCTCGTATAGTTTAGCCAGCGTTTGCAATGTAAGTGCAAAAAATGCGTTTATTTACGACATCACATTACAAACCTCTAAAATTATCAGTGCTTCTCTACTATATTATGCGTATATTAAACATATAAACCTTCCTCTTGAATTACTCTATCTATTAAAAAAAACGCATTAAAATCCGTTGCGTAGTTTTAAAGATCTAAGCATACATAGGGACAGACCGCGGGGGAAATGCGTTGCATGATTTCGTTACATAGCAACTCGCATGAAACGAACTTACCCTACCGTGCGTAAAGAAGTTTCACTTCAAAAAAAGTACCCAATAACGATTTTGTTTAAGGTTCACGGTGATATTTTTAAGTAACTTCTAAAACTAGGAACATAAAACCAAAAGGAAGTGCTATGGCACACTATAAAATAAAAATTTTCAGTGATTATCGGATTTAATTGAATGACCACTTTGAAAAAATATATACAATGTTTGTCTGCGTGTTGGCTAACAACGTGCCAAGTTTTGTATGCCAAAAAAATAAATAAAACTAATTGTAGCTAGATGTTCTCATTTTTGATTTGATAAAAAATTTGTATTATGCTGGTGAATCGTTTGATTGTGGATCTGTCTTTTTGTCCATGATGCACCTTTTTGTAGCTTCCTCTTTCGATAGTACTAATGCAATTATCGTTTGTTATTTTCGTACTTGCTAGGTACTGGAATAGTGGAATGCGGAAAATTTTGAACAAAACCGACATATTCTACGTACACCCGTTGGATGGAGACACCTTTGTAAATATTGTTAATATGACGTCGCCGTTTGACGTAAGAAAATAACATTTAGTTAATTGCCGAAAAGCGTTTTTTGGAAAATTGTATGAAAAATGAACAAAACAGTAACTTAATTTACGCTTTTTGTGCGAATTATTTTTTGACGTGACAACGTCTTATAATTCGATGGAGCCGGCTGCACGCAGGAAAAAACATGACTCATGCGGCGTTACCTCGCTCTGAGGCGTTCCATTTAAGGCTTGAAGTGCAAGCGAGAGCGCGGAACGAGCGACAAAGAGGCACAATCGGCCTCCGCGTTCGGCAGCGTTCGACATCTGTCCCTCTCCTACTTGAGTGAGCAATGCGTCCGCGTGGACAGCTGCTATACAATAATACATTTCCATTTACCTCCTTCTCTATATCCATATCTGGCTGGTGGGAATGAAACACCCAAAAGTTTTTTTTAGTATCCATACAAAATATCTATCAAACAAATAAAATTAAAATTTTCTTTTGAAAAATGAAACCATCCATCAGTATTTTCTTATGACGTTGTCACGTTCAACTATCGTCAGTAAACCGACTTTACAGACAACCGATATTTTTAATGAAATATATTAAATCTTGATTGAAATATACTTAAGATTCAGTTTTCTCATGTCAAAAAATCCGTCAATACATATCTTCTAAGTGATCAATGACAAAAAGGGAAAAAAGGTCTTTATTTATGTAAAAACTATTGCTAACGTTTCGCCTTAAATTGTCGGGCTTTTTCATGGTTAGCTTTTAAGAGTTAACACAATTTTTGTTTAAATACTACCCTTACCAACAACGTACCAAATCAATATTAAGTCCTGTTTAAAAGGTCGTTTAAACAACCACTCAAAGAAATTTGAATTTTTGGTTTTTTTTAACGAAAAAATTGAGTTGAAACCGTTGAAATGAATATAAAATGTTCATAAACACTAAAAGTTTGCAAGGTGACAAAATCTTGTTAATAAGTTATCGTTAATTAAAATCTAATATACCAACAAGCGACAGAAAATGTAACAGTTCTGCTATACTCATATATTCTTGTTTACCAGAAAAAGTAAACGCAAGGACTATGTCCAAATAACAAATAATTTAGTATAGTAATCAATAAATAATACAAATTAGGACAAACGACCTATCCCAAGACATTCTTAATTACCAATTTTCATTAGGTAGGGTTTTTGTGATAAGTATTGATTTTTATTTCTTCTCTGGTAGAATAACTTAGCGTCATTATCCTAAAAAATGTGCCGAATCCGTCGGGTATCGGATCCAAATCTTATACCCGATTTATCTCTAAAAATTACTCAAAATTTTTTTATTCCTTTAAAATAAAAATGAACAACAGTAATATTGCATTGCAATGTACTAAACACATAATAGCATATATGGCTATGATCAATACTTGTAGCTAATATTTTCTATTTTCTGACTTCAGTTCTACATCCACGGTCCATACGAAACAGTAGACGTGGCAAGCAAGAGGATTTCCGAAAAAAGCGGCCGGTTTCTTCAAGTTTATTTAAGTGGATTAACAATTTTTAGTAGCGATGACGTGAAGTATCTAACTCCAGAACAGAGAAAATGCAGGTTTTATGACGAAAGCAATTTAGTTCATTTTCCCGTCTACTCCCATGTTCAGTGCCGTATGGAATGCCGAATTGCTCTCGCAAAACGCTTGTGTGGTTGTATTCCGCATTTCTATCGGAAAATTGGTAGATATAATAACTTAAGCATTTAATTTTAAACTACGAGGGTGAATCAAAAATTTCTTAGAAGGGCATATTTAATAAAATGTTTTTGGGGATAGTTCAATAATCGTTTTAAAGCAAAGTAGTAGCCGATTTTAGGTATCTAGGAAGTCAGATAAGTCAGGACGGAAGGGGTAGTAGGGATGTAAAGCAGACGATAGCGCATGGTCGTGTCGCCTTTAATAAAAAGAAGTCACTTCTATGCTCGCGAACGGTTAATTTAGAAAATCGAAAAAGGTTATTAAAGGTGTATGTTTGGAGCACGGCGTTGTACGGGTGCGAAACATAGACAGTGGGAGCGGCGGAAAAGAAAAGGTTAGAAGCGTTCGAAATGTGGTGTTATAGGCGGGATAACGTGGTTAGAGAAGGTTATAAATGAAGAGGTATTAAAAAGAATAGGAGAACAGAGGACTCTATGGAAGTCAATAAGAAATAGGCGAGATAGGTTGATAGGACACCTTCTCAGGCATGAAGGTCTAGTCAGAGACATATTAGAGGCAGAAACAGGAGTTAGGAGGGGATAGAGTAGACCTAGATTAGATTACTGTTCGCAAATAGTTAAGGATGTGGGCTGTTCTAGTTTTAGGGAAATGCGAAGTTTAGCTCAGTATAGGAAAGAGTGGAGGTACGTGTCCAACCAGTCTTAGGACTGATGACCTTATGATAATGATGAGGTGTATGTTTAGAGCACGGCGCTCTACTGGTGTGAAACATGGACGGGTTTGAAGAGTTCGAAATATGTTGTTACAGGCGAATGATGAGGATACCGTGGAAAGAGAAGGTTAGAAATGACGAGGTACTAGAAAGAATAGGAGAACAGAGGAAATCAATAAGAAATAGGCGAGATAGGTTAGTAGGACACCTTCTCAGGCATGAAGGTCTAGTCAGGGACATATTAGAGGCAGAAACAGGAGGAGTAGAGGTAGACCTAGATTAGATTTCTGTTCAAGGATATGTTTTATTCTAGTTTTAGAGAAATGCGAAAATTAGCTCAGGATAGGAAGGAGTGGAGGTGCGTGTCCAACCAGTCTTAGGACCGACTGAGTTTCTCAAAAGTGAATTACTTAAGTGGGGTGATATAGTAGATATCAATGTCAGAAAATAATTCCCAGGGAGGGAATTTTTTTGGACATTCAGAAAACATTAGGGGATGATGCTATACCTTATTCTACGGTTGCGTACTTGGTGGCTAAATTTAAAAGAGGTAGATTAAGCCGTAAAGATGATCTTCGTTATGGGCGCCCTTCAACTACTGTTACGGAAGAAAATATCAAAAAGATTCAGAATGTCAAAAGGCCAGACGATTACTGGACCCCATTACGCAAATTTAAGTCCGAAAGTACGTAAAGCAATTGAAGAAAAACGTCGTGGAAAACTATAGCTAGGCTTGTTGTTTATTCACAACAACGTTCCTGATCATCGATCGGAAGTTGCGCTCAACGCAATCCGTTGTGCTGACTTCAATCTCCTACATCACCCACCTTATTCTCCGACCTTAGCCCCTAGTGATTTGCACTTATTCCCAAAATTAAGAGATCATATTCGTGGAACTAAATTTCACGAAGACGATGCGGTTATATTACGTAAAAAAATAAAACGTTTTTGTTTTATTTTTTGCATATTTTTATATTGATTCTTAGAACTCTTTGATTCAACCTCGTAAAAAGTTAAAAACATCTAATTTTCTACCCTTCACGTTATCCCATCGATCAAAATGAGGAACTGAGATAAATCAAGTTCTCTCAAAACGGCAGTTTTTGTGTGCTAATTTGGGATATTGCTCCCTATTTTTCAAGTCAATACGGTTCTAGCAGAAAATTAGAACAACATATTTCATACCATACCTATCGCACATTTTATTCATTCCATTTTAACACTTGACTTAGGTAATCCATATCTGTTGTAGATTCCGATAGAATTTGTGACGTTCGAGGATTACATTGCTTAGCAAACCACTCAGGTATTTTTAATTTAATTTCTTTCTTTTGTTCAATTTTCATTTGTAAGTATTGTTAGTTACAATTAAAACTAACATGCACAATAGTTTAATTTTGCTTTGTAGAGAGATTGATTGCACTGAAGAAAGAATGCTTTTGCTTATCTAATTGCGAAGAAGTCCATTATGTCATCGAAGAAACAGCTAGTGTTGATTGGTTTCTTGGGACGAATGTCCAGTGGGGCTTCAAGGAGTATCCGGCCATGCGTTTGAGGAGGGATGTCATCTTTGGATTTACGGATCTTTTAGGTAAAAAGAAAAAAAAGTATTTCATCAACTGTTGAGTCGGACAAGAATGTTTAAAAAAAATCTTTTGAGTATTTCATTTTCACTAGCTGTTAATACTGGTGGATGGGCAGTTCCTAGTACCTATACTGTAATGCAAAGCCGAAGGGTAAGGCGGAAGATATTCTTCAGCCTCTTCTAGAAAAATTGGTCTTGATTGGGGAAAGACAGAAGAACGAGATAGACAAAATAAAGATGAAAGAGAAGTGAAAGGTTATTTATCTGTTGAACAATCACTGCTCCAAGCATTTGCCTAAATGACAATCCAAGGAGACTATAGAAAAACTTGGAGCAGGGCAAGCGGACCCTGAATCGAACTGGTGCGGTATTCTCCCAAACGCTAAGGTATGATTTCGATCTCGATCTCTAGACCAGGAGTTGACAATTTTTGAGACAGAGTCTTTTCTATGTCCACGGTATTTTCATCACCGAGCGGCATGACATAGAGGCTTAGCATTCGGGAGGACAACGGTTCGATTCCAGGTCTGTCTCCCTTGATCCAAGCTTTTCTGTGGTTTCCTTGGATTACTTGCTAGAAAATGCTGAGACAGTAATATTCCACAGATAATCTTTCATTCTCTTGTGTCTTCATTTCGTCCGTCTCATCTTTCTCACCCGAACCACCACCCACCCATTCCTACGATTCCTGAAAGCAGGCTGAAGAGGGCCTTCCGCCCTAACTTCCGGCGTAGCCCGGAGGGACTGCCCGCCTACCAGCATTACTGACTGGTGGGAAGAAACACCCAAAAGTTTAAAGTTTTAAGGTATTTTCATCTTCTTCTTACTACACCAGCTTTAACCATTAATAGTGCCCGCATGTGGTACTTTGCGGTAGAGCCACACTGGAGAGGCTGTGAGTCAGAATTTGGTGACAACTGCTTTAAACTAAGTACGCCACTAATTATGTTTTACTCAAAAACGTTTTTGAATACCTACTTCAGTAGCTGCTACTGACAGATAACATTCTGGTATAAATAGGAAAACTGTTCTTAAACGTTATATTATGTTGTATAACTTAATTCTACTAATATAATCACTTTAGAAATCAACAAATTATTCTTCCATTTCTTGAGTAAAGTTTGCATGAACTTAACAGTAAATTTTTAACGACGTTTTTATCAAGGAAGATTCAGAATAGATTTTAATATTAATAATAAACTGACTGTCAATGGTAGTGTTGTGAGACATGGTAAATTGTATAAAAATAGCAGAGTTACTATGTTCATCAATTTTATCTAAGACTAGACCTCATATAAATTTGTTGTATTACTTATTCTGTATTTTTTGTTACAGAATATATTGGTATAATAACTGGTCTCTTCTACGGATGTAGTGTTTTGAGTTTCATAGAACTACTATATTTCTTCACTCTTCGTCTATTTTGGTATAGGTACAATATGGCTTAAGAAGAAATAATTTGTTTTGTACACATTTTAGGTGATTTTAATAAAATAAACTAACAGTATTAACGATTACTTTTTAGAGAAAATATTTATTATCACCTATTGTCATTCTTCTTTTGTATTTTTCGACCAGTTCTAGTTGTCGATTTTTTTTTGTTGAGTTCCAATTCAATAGATTTACTAGTAACTGATCACTCCATCTTACCATGTTAGATCAGACATGGATTAGGTTACATTAGTTTCTTTTTCAATATTTGATTGCATGCGATCAAAGCTTTAAAAGAACATTTTGGTTATGGGCCACATACGCGTTCCTAAGTCAGCTTTCCACAGAAGAAACATTGAAGAACTGTGTTGCTGTTATTTGTTCCCGAAAAATGTTTCACTAAGGTCCCAGAAGTGTCTATGTTTCGGTAACAGAAGTCGACAGTTTCTATTTGTCACCAGTTTCCATTGTGAGCGTAAATCTCAAAAGAAACGGGCAACATAGAGAAACAAATTTGTGTTGCTACCATGGTAGAAACACATGCTGCATCTTGCTAGATAGGAATCGCCTGTTGGAAGAAATCGTGGTGTGTGTATGATTCTGCCTTTCTTTTTAATTGTTGGAGCAACTTGTCTTAATATCTACTTATTCTACATCGATGATGGAAATTCTTCAAAACACATGGACACTACCACTAACTACTCCTTCCATTTGAAGACAGAAACAGGAGTTAAGACGAGTAGAGGTAGACCTAGATTGGAGTAATGTAGGATGTTCTAGTTTTAGGGAAATGCAAAGATTAGATCAGGATACGAAGGAGTGGAGATGCGTGTCCAACCAGTCTTAGGACTGACGACCTTATGATGATAATGAGTGGAAATAAGAAGTTTACGTATGTTCCTCAAAAGTTTCTACTCATTGTAGCAAAGAAAAAATACTGGGCAAAAGTTCATCAATATTTCTCCGTTGGAAACCTAGCATTTTATTGGAAGATTATTGATTCACTCAATATTAGATGAAGCAGATGTCTTTTAAAATTAAATTATGTACTATGAAAATTTTACACAGCGTGTCACGAAGCTAAAAAGTATATCTGTTAACTATGTTTATAAGAATAGGGTTTTCATGATAAAATTATGATACCTACAATCTCTACTTTGGAGAGAGATTTTAAGGCATTATACACTTTCTAACTTAAGAAATGAGAAAATGAATTGAAATATGAATAACAAAAAAAATCGTGTAACTTCTGTTTTTTCTATATAATTGTAAGCAGGTATTAGATGGTAGTAAAAGATATTTAGTCGTAATTGTTCAATTACAGTGTAAACTCTATATAACGACACTTAAGGGACTGAACATTTTTCGGCGTTATAAAGAGTGGTCGTTAAATGGAAAGAAATAAAAGATATCATTTTACTATTCTATAATAATATGCATTTACCAATATAGTACCCATTTTGCACACGAACATTATTATTCATATATTGCGTATAGCCTGTTATCTTCGTCTGATGTTTTTTGCTGCTCCAATATTTTAATTGTATTTTGTTACGTATCTTACTCATACTGCTGGATCAATTTGATTATATAAAAAGTATTTTTTTAATAGTTTCGCTGCATCAAGTGCTTGTTTGATGCTTGGTGGAGGGACAGGATCGTCTTCTTCAATAACGTACACAGCTGCAGTTCTTATCTATTTCGGCAACTTAGAAAGTACTGCTCAATGATTTGTAATGCCGCATTGTTGTCGTTAAATAGAGTGAGCGTGACGCTATATAGACTGTAATATTATATAGAAAACAAAGTAAACCAACCAAAGTCAAGCAATTTCGACGTTTTAAGGAATTTGCCGTTAAATCGAGTGACGTTATAAAGAGTTTACACCTGTATGTTCCTACTTTAATCTCCTAGTTGTATTGATAAAATTTCTTGAAAATACCGGTAAAACGCAGAGAAGAAAAATCTTTAGACGAGCGACGGTCAATAAGCCCGAAAATCAGTAGTAAATTGGACAACGGCCGTGGACGTATCAGTACAGTAGCTTGTATAAATTTTGTAAAACACCAAATACCCGTTAGGGTTAGAGTTATCTAATAGGGGTGGGTCCAAGCATCTTATTTATGACCATTAGACTTTTGATGATTTTTAATTCCGACGCTGCTTACTGAACCAGGAATATATACATATGTACACAAATATCATTTGTAGTAAATCTTTTTTTCAAACAAATTGTTATACTTACTGCAAATATACCACACAAATGTCGCATGCACTGGATAAGAAGGGTGTTACTGGTTCGTTTTTTAGTCCTGTCGGGCAACATGATCTGGCCGTCCGTCACTTGAAAGTGCTAACGTATCTGGGTGGTCCGTGAGAGTGACATATGTGATGCAACATCTAATGGAATTGTGTTTATTTAACAAACTGACAGTATTATAATACGTTGCATATTGCGTTTTTGGACTTCCAGTTTATAAAACAACCCGTAGTTGAATTACCTTATGTACGAGTAAGCGGTCACATATCCGTACATTCAAGTATTTACCAGGGTGCGTTTTTAAGTTCGCGGAATGGGTAGGTGGGTCATTAGTCGGGGTACTTACTCAAGTCATTACGAATTAAGAAACTCACTATTAGTATAAATGCCAAGTTTTATCGTCATTAGGTCAGTAGTCCTTGAACTATGGTCGGCCAAACGAGTCAATCGAGAATAAATTGTGAAATATGGAGAAAATCGAGTACCGCGTTGTTATAAAGTTTCTTACCAAGCAAGTAAAATCAATTCAAACTATACTGGAAGAGATGCTAGCCGTTTACGGGGACCCTTGCCCTGGTAAAACCATGGTTTACAAGTGGCATACCCTCTTTAAGCAAGGCAAGGACTCGTTTGAAGACGACCCACGGCCAGCCCGGCCGATCGAGATGACTCATCATCATCATCATCATAGGGTCGTCAGTCCTAAGACTGGTTGGACACGTACCTCCACTTTTTCCTATCCTGAGCTAAACTTCGCATTTCCCTTAAACTAGAACAGCCCACATCCTTAACTATTTGCGAACAGTAATCTAATCTAGGTCTAGCTCTATCCCTCCTAACTCCTGTTTCTGCCTCTAATATGTCTCTGACTAGACCTTCATGCCTGAGAAGGTGTCCTATCAACCTATCTCGCCTATTTCTTATTGACTTCCATAGAGTCCTCTGTTCTCCTATTCTTTTTAATACCTCTTCATTTATAACCTTCTCTAACCACGTTATCCTCATCATCCGCCTATAACACCACATTTCGAAGGACTTTTCTTTTCCGCCGCGTCCACTGTCCACGTTTCGCACCCGTACAACGCCGTGCTCCAAACATATACCTTTAACAACCTTTTTCGAATTTCTAAATTAACCGTTCGCGAGCATAGAAGTGACTTCTTTTTATTAAACGCGACACGACCCTGCGCTATCCTCTGCTTTATATCCCTACTACTCCTTCCATCCTGACATATCTGACTTCTTAGATGTCTAAAATCAGCCACTTGTTCTAATTTTTCGTCTCCTATCTTTATATTCGCTCTTTCCCTACTTTTTCTTCTATGCAGTGGAATAAAAAAGGCACACCACTAGAAGTTTAAGGTGTCACAGTCGGCTGGGAAAGTCATGAGATCCTGTTGATCGATTATAAAGATAAAGGTGTCTCCATAACTGGATAATACTTTGCTTCAATCCTAGAGCGGTTAAAGGAAGCAGTCAAAGTCAAAAAAAGATGTCCTCCTTCTGCACAACGTGCCTGTCCTGCAGGTGGGCTTTGAAATTTTGGTTCACCCACGCTGGAGTTCTGACCTGGAACTCTTTCGGGAAATTTTACCAGATATTGTTTTTGAGCGACTTTCGATGATATTAGATAACTTCCGATTTTGTTATCAATAGCATCATCATCATAAGACTTTCAACTCAAAGACCCATTGGAAACGTACCTCCCCTTCATCTCATTTTGAGCCATTTTTCGCTTTTCAGGAATACTAGATGAACTTTCATCTCTTTCTTTTGCGAACAGTAATATAATCTAGATCTACTACTACATCTCTTCATTCCTGTTTCTGCTTTTAATATGTTTCTTACTAGCATTTCATGTCTGAAAAAGAGTTCTACCTATCTAATTTGCCTATTTTTTATTGACGTCTATAATTCGCTCTCGTTTCTTATTCCTTATCATTTGTAACATCTGAAATACTTCTGTTTCTTTCCTAGAGCGTCCACCGACGATTTACTGGCAACAATGATGTTCTCGGTAAATTATCTTTTAGTTTACTTAGATCGTATGTTGTATCATTTACCAATTTGGTAATTTTTTTTTGAATATTAGTCTTATACCATAGAAAAGGAGCAGTATAGATTTTTGAGAAAATTACCCATTTGAACTAACTACCCGATGTCCTATAATGACCATGAGTAATCCCAAAGAGGTAGACAATGCATTTGTGATATCCATTCACTCAAGGTGCTTATTTACTGTATTAAACTGATGAATAATCTTAATAGTGTTGCAAGCTTACTACTTACAAATGGTAAAATACAAAGTACTTGAAGTACGTAACATATTTTATATCAATCCTCCATCTCTAATCTACGACTTAATTAGATAGGTCTTTAGATTTATTGTTAATCCCCAAATGACCGATTTCAGTATCTAAAATGTATCTCGAAATTTAAAACATATTTAGATACTTACGAATGCTCCTTAACTTTAACTAGTATTAAGAATTACATATTTTGGTAGTTTCTATTTTAAACTAAGATTATCACCATTTTTTATTTATGCTGCTTTATAATATTCAATTGCAATAAAATTTCATTCGTATCTATACTCAATACTTATGTAGTTAAAGAAATATAACGAACGACTATTTTATAGTTATCTGCAAACATAGCTTTTGTCCAAAAATTAAAGCTCTACCTTATTAGATAGTTAGAATTTTTGTACATAACATTACTTTCTTTCCTTTTCAAAAACAGTTTCGTTTATAATATCAGTTTTAAAGAGAAATAAAACGTACTTACCCCAACAGTTGTGATGAAACTGAAACAAAAGACGAAGATTTTTAATGCGATTGATAATTAAATTTAACAATACTGCTGATAAACAAGTGCGAAAAATAATCTTTTTCGTTTTATTATATTAATTTGGTTTTTAAAATTTGATAGTTACTAATTTTTGATTTTATTTCATTACATAGTCATTGAGTTGATCATAACAAGCTTTATGTGGTAACATATTTTCTCTTATTTCTTAAAAATTGCCAGCCGTTGGTTTCCTTTTGTATTTTTGCAGCTGATTTGAATTTTTCTTATTAGAAAATGTGTGTTAGTAATTAATCTTCGACTAACATTGTTAGTATTCGTTAGTTAGTACCTATCACATGTTTACATTAAATGAATTTGAATTTTAGGACTTCATTTTCGACGGATTTTAGATATTTTAATATCTATCAGACGATTATGAGGTAGCATTAAAGATAGATAGAAGAGTCTAGTTCTTAAATTTCGTTTCAGTCTTCACCATAATTATAAGTAAATGCTAGAGCAAGGCATAAGACCAATATAGTGTTGATCTTGGTCTTGTCCTTGTATAATTAGTCTTTGTTTTTACAAGACTTATCAATTACAATTTGTTGCAAAAGAATCACTGTATTGATTAGTTTTGTATGAAAGTTGTCTCTGTTACCGGCGGCCAAATCTAATTCGGATGAAAATAGTTTCGCCTAGGCCAACTAGCTTATCCTTAAATAAAAGTTAAGAACTAGTTTGACCTAAACAAAATAAATTTATTCAAAAATCGGGTTGTTTGGTTAGTCCTTACCATAATAATGAGTAAACGCTAGACCAAGACAAGATAAATGTAGTTTTGGTCTTGGTCCTCTTAATTCTTACGCGATCGGTTCTTGTAAGTTTTTTGCAAGACTTATCGTAATAGTTTGGAAAGATTAATAACATTATATATAACGTGTTCTCCGTTCGTAATAACGTTGCAATTTCAAACCTATCCGTACATTTTTAGTGTTAGTATCTTGGATTTGATAGATAAGTCTTAGTCTCGATCTTGGTATCGCTAAATGTGCAGGATTAAGACAAGACAAGACCAAGACTACCTACTCCTGCTGAAATAGTGACGATACCTATTAGGTACATTTCTCTTTCAATGAATTTGCCGAAGAAATTTTATTAAAGGTAAAAATTAAAATGAGTAACTTACTTTTTGGCATCTTGAAAGTCACTATATGTACCTATATGTTTTGAAAATATCAACTGTAAGTAATAAGTGCGGTTTAAAAATAAACATTCTATTAGCGATATATGTTGATGGTTTCCGACGAAATATATAAACAATGTATCCAAGCAGCATCGTTTGTAAATGATGACATGAGAGAAAGAAGAAGAAACAAAATGTTAATAAAGATGTGCGCGAATGTGGGCGGGCTCGATGTAGCGATTCATTTGGTTGGTCGTCCCGACACCCTCTTATGACAGATCGCAGCATCCCCGATTTTCCATTGGACATCCTGGCGCTCTCAATTATCTTTATCTTTGAAATCTCTGAACCGTATCCAAGTTTATTGTATTCTTTTATGGTTTCTTAAATTGGCAAAGTGACCGTGCTTAAAAATTGCAAGTTTTGTGGTTACTGTGCTATCATAATCTTTAATTTTTGATTCTGTGAAAATTTTCTTTTGTGGATTTGTGGTAGGTAAGTCTTAATAAAAATAACGAAGAAAATTTAAAGGAAAAAGAGTATTTGCAAGATACTGTTGGGATTTAAAAACCGTCTGTTTAATTTTTAAATTTATTAATATAAATTATTANTCTATATTTACTTGATGGAAATTCTTTTATATGTTCAAATTATAGTGAAAATCCATCTGAAGTTTATTATCTCAAATATATACCTAATGGTTGTAACATGTTCAATTAGATTTTAAAGTATTTTTTACAATTAAATTCTATTATCTAACTCAGAGTACCTACCCCTATTTCACAATTTTTGGACCTCACACAATATTCAAATATGAATATAAAAGTTGTTTAAAACCGATACTGAAAATAAACTTGAATCTAAATGTCTAGTAACTGTAATTTATAAAAATATCCTTCCTAACTACATTAAACTATTTTATACATTTTTAAGGTAATTCTTTTTCTTTAGGGAGGCTTGGTCAATCATTTTATCGGTGTTGGTTTTCAAAATTTATTTTATGCCTTGCGACTCATATATGATCTCTGCTATTAAAATGCCATATTATGAATTTAGAAAAACCTATTGTCCTTTAGATGTTCAAAGGGTCAAAAAAAAGTGTAACAGAGTAAAAAACCAACAAATTCTATTAGTTTTGAAATGCCTTAACTTGTATATCTAATGACTACTAACGTCTGAATTGTATTACTCATATTTTTTTCATTCAAAAACATTAATAAATTAAAACTTGATTCCTTTGGTTCAACAATAGTTAGAGGTGCCATAAGGAATTTACGAATGCTGCACCGTTGGATTTTAATCAGTTTTCAATTTCTTTTTAGTTGTAGCTCTAAATATGCATTTGAAAATAATAATTTCTATGATACATGTGTATAAAACATATTTATATATGTTTTTTTTCGACTAGATAATTAAAGTATCGAAAAATCAATCAAAATTATTGCTTATCTTGAATCACACAAATTAAAAATTTTCTTTATTAGTAAGTTTCAGACCTAAATTTCCCGTTATTTTATGAACCGTTTACTGTATTACAAAAATCCTTTCTTCTTTGTTGATTTACACAAATTGAGAAGATATTTTAATATTTCAGTTGTGTACAGAATAGCCAGATAGACAACTAAATCAAAAATTAAGCGGTTACAGAAACAAAGAACGAAAATGTTATCAAATGGTCGTTCGTCAAGGGTTCCAAAGTGTGCTAGGTGTAGAAATCACGGAATGATATCGACTCTGAGAGGACATAAAAAACAGTGTATATACAAAAGTTGCAATTGCGCCAAGTGCAGCTTAATCAAGGAACGACAAAGGATAATGGCAGCACAGGTAATTAATAAATTATTTAATGACTCTTAAGTCATGTCATAAGGCATCTAATCATTAGAATCATCAATACTCAAGTCAGGGAATGACGAATGTGATTTACTAATTCTTTTCTTGCTAAAAAGTTCACGTCAAATTTACAGTGAAATAACAATAAATTTTATCGTAATCATGAAGATCGTGTTAAATTTATGGTAAATTTTATATTAATCAATAGTTGAGACTTTTTTGTTGTTAACTGTGAAAAAAAGGCTTTTAGTAACGTAATCTTCGTCTATTCTTTATTATTTCTGTTTCTAACTTAGTCCTTCATCCAGAGCCGGACTGAAGATTTTGGCCCGGGGTGCGATGTAACCAAATGGCCTGGTTGAGAAGGGAAAGTGCACAAATTTTAACAGCACTCGTTTTTAAATAAATTTAAGAAGTTAGGAGAAAATTTGCGTTTGTCTTTGCCTCGTTCTTTGCTCTTTTAAAAATTTTTTATTTTTCGAAAATTTTATAAANCTATCGAATATTATTGAAAACTATTAAAAAAATTATTAAGCTTTTTTTAATTTCTCTCTTTTTTTTCACATTGTCATTTGGTCCGGTTTGGTCCGGGGTGCATTTGAACCCCTGCCTCCCGGGCCAGTCCGGCCCTGCCTTCATTTCTCACAATTTTTCGAATTTCAAAATTAATTGTTTGATTTAAAGAACCGATTTATTTTTGTTACATCGTTATATACTTTCCATTGTATACAAAATGTCCTTATGCATATTGACCGATTTACATTAAACTATAATGTGGTATTAGAAGAAGCAACAACAAGAGGAGTAGGGAGGAAACTAAGCACTCGAGAGTCGGGAATATCGGATTTGCACTGACTACCAATGAGTTGGTTGTTAATGTTTGTACAACAACAGGGGACATGCGATACTTTTCTAATGGAATATCGATCAAATCGGTCCTCGACGCTTTATCGTTTCTATCAAATTTCACTGTTGAAACTGACGACATTAACCACTTCATTATTCATAGATAATTTTTTTATTTTTTCCGTGACAGTTCTTCGGAAAAAGAAGTCAAACAAATTAGTAAGAGATAGTCTAACTGATGGTGACAGTGAATTATTGAATTACTAATTCAATTTAATTGCAAGAAAAAGCATTTTATTTGACATTACTATTGCATTCGTTGTATTTTGTTCCTTGTTCGTATTTCCACAACGATGTATACGACCGACTTCAATAGTTGACCAGAGTTGTATGATTCTTGTCGAATTTTATTGACAGATTTTCATTTTTTTGAAAAGCTCTCGAAATTATTTTGTTACGCGGTCATAAAAGTGCCAATCGGTGTATGATTTATTACCGCGCTATTGCTTTCGGCAGATCAAAGGATTGGTATTGGTCATTGTCGTGCTTATTCTGTCTGGTCTTGTACAAATACTTCAAGTTTTGGTCTTAGTCTTGCTTATAGTCTCGGGATTGATTTTGGTCTTGCTCATTTAATCTGACACTTCGTTTTTTTAATAATTCTTCTAAGCACATTTTTTTTTATTTACCGACAAAATAATTGTCTTAATTCCGAAATTTTCGGTCAAACATGTGAACTTGTCACGATTTTTAAAGAAAATAGTGTTGATAGCTGTGAATACGAAAACTCGAGAACTTTACCCTTTAGTTAATGCATAAATTGACGAACAAAATAGTACAAAGTACTTGAAAGAAGTAAACACTTTTCTATATTTCTGTATTTCAAGCATGCGTTATCCATAGGAACAAAGAACACCGTTTCCGAGGATATTCTTGTAGATTCCTTTACTCAAACAGTGCTAAAGTTTTTTTTTATATTTAGTGTTAAAATTTAGTAAAAAAAAAAACTGAAAGTTTCGCTAATTATCCAGAATTGGAGCTCCAGACCAAAATGGATCAAAAATTTTTTCATCGATTTCCGATCATTCTACATAAAAGAATTAGATATTAGAAAGTGGGGGAGACAGCTTTTTATGACTTCATACATAAAAAAAAATTTTTTAATGATAAGTTTTCAAAATTGCCACAATTCTGGATAATTACTTGCAGTGGTGACGTCATTGTGTGGTTAGGTAGATTTATGACAGATTGGAGTTATTTAATACCCCTGCTGATATGTTAGAGTATTTTATTCACAGAAGGCATTAGTTTTATACATTTCCTGGTACAATATAGGCATTTCATACAATTCCTAGAATTGGGACTCCAGACCAAAATCGTTTCAAAAATGTTTTCATTGATTTCTGGTCATTTCTGAGGGTTCAATGATTATATTTGAGACGGGGGAGGCATTTTTTTTTATTACAGCATACATAATGGGGTATATGGTGTATGTTAGCTATTATTCTTTTAATATTAATAAAAAAATTCTATGCAGTGAAAATCGTGAGATAACGAGATTAAAAGCTTGTATAACTTTTAACACCCCATCCCCTTCCGTCCCTGATCACCTTATTCATCTCTTCTCGTACCTACAGTTTAGAACTGTAATTTGGATTTTGAAAAATTATGATTAGCAATTATCAAAGAATCAAAAAAAAATTTTTTTATTTATGAAGACACAAAAAACTGTCTCCTCATCTTCTAATATCTATAATTCTATTATGTAGAATGACCAGAAATCGGTTAAAAAATTTTTTGGAGCGATTTTGGTTTGGAGCCCCAATTCAGGACAATTACCAAAATTTCAAATACTAAAAATATTTTGTTCCAAGAATAACATATATTAAAGTCGCTTCAAATAGTTTAACACATAAATCCACCGTTTAGTCTTGCGTATTTGGTCTTGGATTTGGTCGTGGTCGTGTTCGTTGGGTCTTGGTTTGCATTTTCGCAAGATCAAGACGAAGACTGCATGATAAAGACCAATTTCGCTCATCATTAATGAACTAGCTATGTATTTTTTAGGTTGCACTTAAAAGACAGCAAGCAGCCGAAGACGCCATAGCCCTCCATCTGGCCTCCGCAGAAAGCGGCACCACATACGACTACTTACCCCCCGGTAGGATTTACGGCATGCAAGTAACTTCACCTGAAACATCAGAAACATCCGAAACGACCACTACATTAGACGGAAACAAAGACGACCCGGCATCACCTTCACAGAACGAAGAAATCACCGTAAGCCCCGCATCGATAGACATGCTCAGCAAATTATTTCCCAATAAGAAGAGGGCGGTACTCGAACTGGTACTGAAACGTTGCAATCACGATCTTCTCAAAGCGATCGAACACTTTAACGAAAACCAAACGTCGCATAGTCTCGTCGATGAGATTCACAGTCAGAAGGAGGACTTTAGTTCTGCTTTTAAACCCGTGTTTACGAAAACTAATCCGATGGGGAGCCTCCATCAAGGTTCAGTACCTTTTATATCCGGAAGCAAAGTTTTCATGCACGGATTGTACCCGTTTCTACCGTTTTTTAATCCTCAACCTGTACTACCTAGTCCTGTAGCTTACGTACCTGGCATTTGTGAATGTGAACAATGCAAACATGGGTTTTACCCACGAAATGATTCTAGACCATGAACTGTTACTCTTACATTTATAAGATATTCTTGTACTTATCGTATAAGTTCGTACTTTTGAACGTGATAATTTTAAGGACATTAACAGAATAAGTAAATAATTGTTTAGATTTTGAAGTCATCTTTTTTTTTGTATTGTTAAAATACCAAAGATATTGTTGTGTCTGTACCTACAAAGAATTACGTAATTATTGAATAAAAGATAAATAAACGAATAAGAAAATGCTTGCCTATTGATTTGCATACTATAATTTATACTGTGTATCTGGATTGTGGACTTTGCTAAATATTTTGATTCTATTAATATATTAATCATGATATACTATTCTATAAGTTATATAATTCTGGCCTAAAGGGTTGTACTGCAATATCAATCCCCTCATTTTTATTAAAAC
Source organism: Agrilus planipennis (assembly GCF_000699045.2). Classification (NCBI taxonomy): domain Eukaryota; kingdom Metazoa; phylum Arthropoda; class Insecta; order Coleoptera; family Buprestidae; genus Agrilus; species Agrilus planipennis. The sequence goes on from NW_020438888.1 coordinate 1,311,245, forward strand.
GTAAACAAGTTTCTAAAAAACAGAAGAAAAAATACCTGATCCTTTCGTAGCATACTCCGAAGTTCCACAAGGGTCGCAATTATGTCCTTTGTTGTTAAACTTAAGATTGCAGAATTAAAAATATTTTCTGATGATATAAGAACAGGTATACTTTATACTATGTTTATTTTTTGAACGAACCTAAAATATCAAGTATCTAGGTACTATCTTTTTGTAGAAGTAAAACAAATTAATACAATTTCGAATATAAAGTTGATAATCATTTATTTGGGTCTGTAAAGAATATAGAAGATCTTGTTGTAATCTTTGAAAAGAATTTTGAGTTCAAACTACAAGCAATATGTGTAATATCAAAGCATTTAATAGATGTGTTAGGTTTTGCTACACGCTAAACACAGGCATATTGGTCCTACTATTGGGGAAAACACACAAAACTTTAATTATGCCGTTATTATTGTGCCTTTCTCCTATACGGTTGCCATCTTACATGATATACAATAAGAAATTTGAATTAGTAAAGCATAAATTTCCCAAACGATTTTTTGGTATAAATATTCAGAAAAAATCCATAATTGCTAAGTTGGAAAAGAAAGACTTGTTCAAAAGCGAAAACTAAAAAAATGTTGATTTTATATTTTTAGGGTTTTTATAAAATTCTAAAGAAAATTCTTTAAAATCTTTTTAAACAAGTTAGTCGATTATAGAGCCTTCTTAATAAGTTACGAATAAACAAACTTCTGTTTGAAATTGAAAAAGAAAAGTTAACCGGAAAATTATGGGTCACCCTAATGCGCAACTATTTCTATTTCGGTAAATATTAATCAAAAATCATTTTTATTAACGCTATATTATTTGGAAGGACAAAAATAAAAAGCAAATTCTAGACAAGAAGATAAGACATTGAGATTCTTCAAGACGCAGAAGAAGGCAGAAGCGAGATTTGGAGAAATAAATATAAGAAAAAAATGACTGAAGAAAGGCAAGGAAAAGATACAAATTCAGAATATACCAAAGGGCGTTTTAATTGAAGCAAGGAAGATATACCAGAATATTTCGTTCAGACTAGGAATCAAGGATTTGGTTGGGGAACGGGGAACCAATGGAAGGTACGCAGGTAATGGACAGAAGTAGTTAAAAAGTTGGTACAATTTGTAATCAGGAATCCATTTTTTCTGTTATTTTGTTTTAAGAAAATCTTTAAATTCTGAAATAGAATCACTAATTTGAATAAAAAATCCATTTGGGTTTTAGTAAATTTAATAAAAGTGGTTTTTACGTTAACTTTAACATTTTACCCTGAAGTAAACAATTGAGTAAACCGATGTGTTTCGGTTTAATTTTAATATTTTTTTTGGTCGTTAGGGATAAATTTGCTTATCATTATTCAACCTATTTTATTTTGTTGTATTGGAAATTTCCATAATTTCAAATGCATGCAAGGTAGTGAAATATCTCTTCAATGTTCTTTTGGTCCCAATTATTAGTATTTGACATCAACCACCTTCGTTAATTTTATCATCAATACTCTTTAATTGTATGCAGGTTACAGTAATTTCATAGCTCGAGGCAGAGTTATACCTTGTTGGGTTTTCTTCTTATTGGCTTCTGGCTCGTATTCTTTTGTTGCATACCAGGTATTGGTGGTGGCACCAGAACAGTTTTTGATTTTGTCACATAATTTAGAGTTAGTTACGTTTTGTCCTTCTTCTTGCTAACTTGCGTTTTTAATTCGTAGCTTATTCGTTGTGGCTGTAGTTGCAATCCGTTATTTTTTAGTTAATAATTCATTTGTAAATAAAATCTGTATATAGTGTTTTATATCGAGTTTCATTCATTCGCTCCGTTAAAACCAACATTTTGAGAAAATACTGCTCGTGATTTCACGTCAAACACACTTAATCTATTAAATATATGAAATCTTATGACATTATTAGTTACTTAATAGTGGATTAATATGCAATATTAATTTGAAATCATTTTTTCGATTTTTTATTTACCCACTACAATCTACCTCAATTTAATGAGGGAAAAATTGTTGCTGTTGTCACACCCTCGCCGGGAATCGAACCCGGGACCTTTGGCTTTACGCACCAATGTTCTGACCACTAAACTACGAGAGGTGACAACAACAACCACGACCAACCGACCTACAAGGTTAACGATCCGTCGAACTAATGTAACTATATACTGAATATACTATGATTAAACATACATATAATTTAGATATCTTTTAGAAGTGAGTTAGTTTAATATGAAATATTATTCTGAAAATTCATTTCTGAATTTTTTACCCACTACACGCTACCTCAAATTAATGAGGGAAAAATTGTTGCTGTTGTCACACCCCCG
>NW_020438888.1:1316579-1325079 GCF_000699045.2 Agrilus planipennis
GAAATGTATTATTGTATAGCAGCTGTCCACGCGGACGCATCGCTCACTCAAGTAGGAGAGAGACAGATGTCGAACGCTGCCGAACGCGGAAGCCGATTGTGCCTCTTTGTCGGTCGTTCCGCGCTCTCGCTTGCACTTCAAGCCTTAAATGGAACGCCTCAGAGCGAGGTAACGCCGCATGAGTCATGTTTTTTCGTGCGCGCAGTTGGCTCCATCGAATTATAAGACGTTGTCACGTCAAAAATGATCATTTACTGTATGTGCAGTGATAACAGAAAAACAGATCATTTTTTTATTTTAAAGGTAGGTACATAGTATGTAAATCAATTGTCAAATATTGCCTCTTTTTGCCCCAAATCGCATTACAGATTAAATTTGTATGTGCACGTATTACATTTTATTGGAGTAAATTATTGCAGATTTTCCAATTCCACTAGAAATACGCAAACGAAAACATTTAGAAGTCCAATCGTACCCATGAGTCGTGGAAATCCAATCACGCGAACTGCTTCTCCTCCTAAAAGAGGACCGAAGCAATAGGCTAAATTGACCGAAATTTGTTGTAACGCATAGACAGTCCCGTAATGACCAACATTGTTGTCGTCGTCATCCACAAATTTAGCCAAAAGCGGTACCAAAGCTGCATCAACTAACCCGACACCAATTCCCAAACCCAAATGGGGAAGAACCAGTTGTTGTAAGTTATATGCTAGCGGAATACCGCAACAGCTCAAACCAGCCAACACCATACCGCTTAAACCAAGCCTCCAAGGATCTACAGGCAAAATACCTGAAAAAAACAATTTAATAAATTTTGCTTGAATGAAGGTTGATTGAATGACTTCATAGCAGGTTAGTAATTACGATAACTACACAGTGTGTCCCAAAAATAACCGAACTTTATATTAAAATCATACAACATGCAGTGCCATCTATTGCAAATTTGCAGCATTAAAAAGATACATTCATCCTCTTTCAAACGCAGCAAAATTCATTTAAATCAGATGACAGATGTCAAAGTTACAGCCATTTCAATAAAAGAAAAAGTGTGCTAATGTTACAAAACAAAAATGGAACAAGGAGCAAATATAAAATTTTGTCTTAAACTTGAAAAAAAATTCGCTGAGACATACGAAATGATGAAAAAAGTTTATGGTGATGATTGTATGAGTCGTACTCAAGTTTATACGTGGTTTACACGATTTAAAAATGGTCGTGAGGATTTAAATGACGACCTAAGGCCAGGTCGTCCAGAAGCTAGTAATCGTGCTGAATTATTGGAAAAAGTCCGTGAAATCATTGGTATCGATGCAAATTTTACTACGAGAATGTTGGCTGAGGAATTAAATACGAGTAAAAACACTATTTTGAGAATTTTAACTGAAGATTTGGGTAAAAGAAAGGTCTGTGCGCGTTTTGTTCCACATGAATTAAATGAGGACCAAAAAATCGCTCGTGTGGAGCATTGCAAAGACATTGTTAAAACTGCTGAAAACGATCCAGACTTTCTTGATTCGATCATAACTGGTGATGAGTGACCCTGAAACTAAGCGTCAATCTGCTGAATGGAAGTCCAAAGGCGAGCTAAAACCAAAAAAATTGCGTTTTCAGAAGTCTCGATTCAAGACAATGTTGATTACTTTTTATGATTCGAAGGGTATTGTCCACAAGGAATTTGTTCCAGAAGGTCGAACTGTTAATGGAGAATACTATTTGGGCGTTTTACATCGTTTGTGGAAAAGAATTGGTCGTGTTAGACCTGAATATCCAGCAGGAAAACAGCTGTTTTTACTGCACGATAATGCACCACCTTACAAGACCAAAAGAGTTAACGAATTTTTGATGAAAAAACGGATTTCTCTCATCAACCACCCTCCGTATTCGCCTGATTTATCACCATGTGACTATTTCCTATTTCCAAAATTGAAAACCAAGATGAAAGGAGCATTTTATGATGATATCCCAGCCATTCAAGCAGCTGTAACCGAGGTGCTGAAGAACATTCCTATAAATGACATAAAAAAAACTATGCATGCGCTGGTTGATCGTTCCAAAATTTGTATTGAGTCTAATGGAACCTATTTTGAATAAATAATAACTTTCAAAGATAACATAATGTGTATTTTATGCTATATCCAAAAAGTTCGGTTATTTTTGGGACATACTGTGTAGAAGTAACTCAAACCAGCCAACACCATACCGCTTAAACCAAGCCTCCAAGGATCTACAGGTAAAATACCTGAAAGATCAATTTAATAAATTGTGCTTGAATGAAGGTTGATTGAATAACGTCATGCAGATTAGTAATTACGATGACTAGAAGAAAAGCTGAAAAGTAGGTACTGGGCTTGTTCTTATAAAGTTCTAGCAAAACTCACTTAAAATATGTTACCGGAAATGTATGAAATCCGTCATTGTATACAATTCCTAGGAAATGTATATAATTCTTAAAATCGTCCAGAAGTGTGTGAAATAAATTATATTAGACACATTTCCTAGGAAATCTATACATTTCCTAAATAGCTATCGGAAATGTATTATAGGTAATAGTAAATAGGCAATAATACGGCAGGCTGTTTGGAGATGTATCTACCTATATCCATTGGTGAAGTCATTGTTTGGTTAGGGAGATTTATGACAGACTGGAGTTTCACCACTACGCCTGCCCGCTGATATGTTATTTCCTAGTACAATACGGAATTTCATAGAACTCCTAGGAAATGTATACATTTCCCAGGATATGTGTAATATGTCTCTGACTAGACCTTCATACCTGAGAAGGTGTCTTACCAACCTATGTCGCCTATTTTTTATTGACTTCCATAGAGCCCTCTGTTCTCCTATTCTTTCTAATACCTCTTCATTTCTAACCTTTTCTACCCACGTTATCCTCATCATCCGCGTATACCACCACATTTCGAGCGCTTCTAACCTTTTCTTTTCCGCCGCGCCCACTGTCCATGTTTCGCTCCCGTACAACGTCGTGCTCCAAACATACACCTTTAACAACCTTTTTAGAATTTCTAATTTAACCGTAAGCGAGCATAGAAGTGACTTCTTTTTATTAAAGGCGACACGACCCTGCGCTATCCTGTGCATTATATCCCTACTACTCCTGCCATCCTGATTTATCTGACTTCCTAGGTATCTAAAATCAGCCACTTCTTCTAATTTTTCGTCTCCTGTCTTTATATTTGCCCTTTCCCTACTTTTTCTCCCCTTGCATACCAGTATTTTAGTTTTACTTTTATTTATTTTCATACAGTACTGATCTGTCAGTACCGCTTCCACAAAGTATATGCAGAAATAAAATTAGAATTATCGATAACGGGTTAAAGATAAGCAAATAAGTATATCATAAGTCCCAGTTAAGAAACAAGGGAATAAGTCTTTTGAATGTACTAATCTTTTAGCGTCAAAAGATAAATACTCTCACACATATTTTTATCTTCGTAAGGCATTCTTAAACACTATGAACAATTTCAGTTAGTAGTAAATGTTCATAAAAGGTTATCTACATTGCCCAGAATGTAGAAACTGAAGTTTGGTTGTTGATTTACAACTGATAGCCTTTCTTTATGAAACCGTGGGCTCCAAGGCTTCAATCTATTAACAATTTTGAGGTGTTTCTCAATCTGAGATTTTAACTCCAGAGTTTCGCGTCTGGAATGGATAAAACGTAATATGTTTTGTGACGGTCGAACTTAAATTATATTAGGTGATTTAGATTTCCTTTACCGAATATTTGTGAATAAAAATTCAAATTGTGAAAACACAAATAGGTATAATTTTACCTCCAAAATGAGACGCAAAAAAATATCCGACGCTGTCAGGGATGAATATTGTTCCCAATTGCCATTTGGTAGGCGGATTTGGTTTCTCTAGCAACCACAATGGCAAACACGACTCTAATACAGCAATGGACGTTGTAACAGTCCATATGCAAATAACTACAATTATTGTTGCTTTATTTTTTAACATTTCTAACGAAGTCTTTTCCTCATGTTTCGATCTTTGTTGTTTTATTGGTTTGTAGGTTTGCGATCTAAGAATCCATGCTTCAACACCTACAAAAATATATCTACAAACATTATTTGTGTTAGATAAACGCGCTTCTAATTTTTGAACAACAAAACAAATTACTTGCTACTTTCTGAAACATTTATTGTAGATAAAAATCTGATTGATGATAGCTCTTCTAGTGATGAGCAAAGAAAGCCCAAGATCAAGACTGTCTTAGTCTTGGTCTCAGTCTTGGTCTTGCTTAATCAGTCTTGGTCTCGGTATTGTTCAAATACTTCTAGTCTGTGTCTTGATCTTACTGATATAGTCTCGATCTTGGCCTTAATCATTTAATCTGATACTCACGTTTTTATAAACATTGTAGGCTCGTTTTAACGGTTTCAACTCAACCCTCTCCTTGAAAATCTATCATCATTATAAGGTCGTCAGTCTTAAGACTGGTTAGACACGTACCTCCACTCTTTCCTATCCTGAGCTAATCTTCGGATTTACCAAAACAACCCACATATTTAACTATTTATTTATATTTAACAATAATCTAATGTAGGTCTCCTTCTACCCGTTTCTTCTTCTGGTTAGACCTTCATGCCTGAGAAGGTGTCCTACCAACCTATCTCGTTTATTTTTTATTGACTCCCATAGTCCTCTGTTCTCCTATTCTTTCTAATACCTCTTCAGTAAGTAAAAAATATCGAAAAAAATTAGTTTCTCTTTTCGAATAGTGATAAAGATCCTTTTTTTTATAAGTAGTTAGTGNCTCGTAATTCTGGCCTAAAGGGTTGTACTGCAATATCAATCCCCTCATTTTTATTAAAACGTAAACAAGTTTCTAAAAAACAGAAGAAAAAATACCTGATCCTTTCGTAGCATACTCCGAAGTTCCACAAGGGTCGCAATTATGTCCTTTGTTGTTAAACTTAAGATTGCAGAATTAAAAATATTTTCTGATGATATAAGAACAGGTATACTTTATACTATGTTTATTTTTTGAACGAACCTAAAATATCAAGTATCTAGGTACTATCTTTTTGTAGAAGTAAAACAAATTAATACAATTTCGAATATAAAGTTGATAATCATTTATTTGGGTCTGTAAAGAATATAGAAGATCTTGTTGTAATCTTTGAAAAGAATTTTGAGTTCAAACTACAAGCAATATGTGTAATATCAAAGCATTTAATAGATGTGTTAGGTTTTGCTACACGCTAAACACAGGCATATTGGTCCTACTATTGGGGAAAACACACAAAACTTTAATTATGCCGTTATTATTGTGCCTTTCTCCTATACGGTTGCCATCTTACATGATATACAATAAGAAATTTGAATTAGTAAAGCATAAATTTCCCAAACGATTTTTTGGTATAAATATTCAGAAAAAATCCATAATTGCTAAGTTGGAAAAGAAAGACTTGTTCAAAAGCGAAAACTAAAAAAATGTTGATTTTATATTTTTAGGGTTTTTATAAAATTCTAAAGAAAATTCTTTAAAATCTTTTTAAACAAGTTAGTCGATTATAGAGCCTTCTTAATAAGTTACGAATAAACAAACTTCTGTTTGAAATTGAAAAAGAAAAGTTAACCGGAAAATTATGGGTCACCCTAATGCGCAACTATTTCTATTTCGGTAAATATTAATCAAAAATCATTTTTATTAACGCTATATTATTTGGAAGGACAAAAATAAAAAGCAAATTCTAGACAAGAAGATAAGACATTGAGATTCTTCAAGACGCAGAAGAAGGCAGAAGCGAGATTTGGAGAAATAAATATAAGAAAAAAATGACTGAAGAAAGGCAAGGAAAAGATACAAATTCAGAATATACCAAAGGGCGTTTTAATTGAAGCAAGGAAGATATACCAGAATATTTCGTTCAGACTAGGAATCAAGGATTTGGTTGGGGAACGGGGAACCAATGGAAGGTACGCAGGTAATGGACAGAAGTAGTTAAAAAGTTGGTACAATTTGTAATCAGGAATCCATTTTTTCTGTTATTTTGTTTTAAGAAAATCTTTAAATTCTGAAATAGAATCACTAATTTGAATAAAAAATCCATTTGGGTTTTAGTAAATTTAATAAAAGTGGTTTTTACGTTAACTTTAACATTTTACCCTGAAGTAAACAATTGAGTAAACCGATGTGTTTCGGTTTAATTTTAATATTTTTTTTGGTCGTTAGGGATAAATTTGCTTATCATTATTCAACCTATTTTATTTTATTATATAAGAAATTTCTATAATTTTAAGTGCATATAAGGTAGTCAAATATCTCTTATATGTTCCTTTGCAAACAATAATAGGCTGATTTGGTCCCAATGCTTCTAAGAAGTTCTTCGACGGCAACCACCTTTGTTAATTTTATTATCGATCTCTTCAATTGTATGCAGGTTACAGGAATTTCATAGCTCGAAGCAGAGTCATACCTTGTTGGGTTTTTCCCCTTATTGGCTTCTGGCTCGCATTCTTTTATTAACCGAGCGGCATGACCTAGAGGTTTAGACCATTGCATTCGGGAGGACGCCGGTCCGTCTGCTTTGGACGGTAATATTCCACAGATAATCTTTAATTCTCTTCTTTTTTTCGTTTTTTTTTCTCATCTTTCTCACCCGAACCACCACCCACTCATTCCCACGATTCCTAAAAGCAGGCTGATGAGGGCCTTCCGCCCTACTTTCCAGCGTAATCCGGAGGGACTGCCCGCCCACCAGCATTAGTGGCTGGTGGGAATGAAACGCACAAAAGTTTTTTTTTAATTCTTTTGTTGCATACCTGCTATCGGTGGGGCACCAGAACAATTTTTGATTTTGTCACATAGAGTTAGTTACGTTTTGTCCTTCTTATTGTTAACTTGCGTTTTCAATTTATATTTTCTGCTTTGCGCCTGTGTAGTTGTAATCCGTTATTTCATAGTTAATAATTCATTTGTAAATAATGTCTGTATATATCGAGTTTCATTCGCTCAGTTAAAACCAACATTTTGAGAAAATACTGCTCGTGATTCCACGGCAAACACGATGAATACCTAAAGGACACGCTATTTTGATCCTATTTATATTGAAATAAATCCGATCTAATATAGCAACGTCCTCGAAGGCGTTTGTGATGGAGGAAGTTTCATTTCCCATGAGTACTGACAACGAATGTCGCATGTGCTAGAGTACGTTAAGTTTGCACCCTAAATTCATTAAATACGCCACGAATAAAACAATCATCCCTGCTAACGCGATCTCCATGTTTATCTTGTAAGTTAAGAAGAATGCTCTGTTTACTTACTATCTCCGACGTTACTGCCTCAAACTGTTTCACCGGACATGTGGAGAATATTGATCGAGTTTTTCTGTTTTGAACAATGATCTCGTACACATCAAAAATCTTCTTGGGATGTTCAGAAATCGTCAATAAATTCATTTGATTTTATGTCTCAACGAGACCGAAGGGCAGTTGAAAATGAAGAACTTTTAAAAATTCTCAACACTTTTATGATAAACAAATACTGCAGTTAACTCAAAAATTAGAATTTTTGATTGAACTTCTACCTTGGCGAGGTAGAAAGCAGTACTAAAATCGTCTCTAATCTAATAATCACTCGATTACTCATTAATCTTCAATAAACAGAAATATTAGGAGTAGGTAATTGACCCTACAGGAATTCCGTTTTAAAAGTAGAAAGATGTTATTAATTAATCAATTTTACTTATTTATTAAACTATTAATTAGTTCATGTACTTATTTATAAAATCAAAGTGCAAAATGCCCACTTGTATAAGTCACCGTGTTCTTGAAAATATCCTCTGCTATAACAATAGTATATACAGGGTGTTCCACTTAAGGCAGTTTCGTCCATAACTCTGTTATTACACATTTGGAATCATATGTTGCATATACAGAAAATACTTTCAGTCATACGGAACCATATCTCACATTCCACGCAGAATAGGACGAAAACCTAAACAAAAAATTCCTTATCCTGTCGCCAAACTATTGGGAATCACTCCAGACCTTCACGTCGATTTCATAGACTATTTAGACAACCTCCCCAATTCCCTTAAATAATAGTACACACATACATACATACAAAACATAATCACAAAACACTACTATAATCGCACCGGCTGAAGAGGATCTTAATTGGTCCTAGAACGGCCTGAAATAGAGGGGTTTTAGTCGGTAGGTTAGAGGACTTCTTCTTTGGGAATTCGACACTACCCAGTCGTACGGACGGCTGGGTGTCTTTTGAAGTTCCCCTCTTCCACAAAACAAAAAAAAAAAATATGGTGCATATACAGAAAATAGCTGTTTTGTTCCTTGTTCGTATTTATACAAAAAAATCGGTTGTCTGTAAAGTCGGTTTACTGACGATAATTGAACGTGACAATGTCATAAGAAAATACTGATGGAATGGTTTCATTTTTCAAAAGAAAATTTTAATTTTATTTGTTTGATAGATATTTTGTATGGATATAGAGAAGGAGGTAAA
>NW_020438888.1:1330443-1334672 GCF_000699045.2 Agrilus planipennis
AATATATTAAAGTTGCTTCAAATAGTTTAACTCATAAATCCACTGGAAGTAATAATTTTTTGTTTAGTCTTGCGTATTTGGTCTTGGTTTTGTATATTCGGTCTTGGTTTTAGTTTTGGTCTTGTCATTCGGCCTTAGTCTTGGCATTACTACTACAAAGACAGTCTTGATCTTTATCTTCATTTTACATTTTCGCAAGGCTAAGACCAAGAATAATTTTTCTTATCACTAAGCTCTTCAGCTAAATATGGTAAGTTAGGGATGAAAAACTATTAAAACAAGGAAAACCAGTGTTTTAAAGAAGCTCTCTTGATGTTTGTGTGCCACAAGTATGAGACCTAAGTCTAACCGAAATACTTACTAATAATTCCTGCAGTAAAAAGGGCAACTAATAAAAAAGGAGTTGCTTTTCCAAGATAACAATAAGCTGCACCACCCAGTGGATAACCCAAAAGTACCCCAGTGGCAATTCCTCCAAAAGCGACAGGCATTAGTCTAGCGCGAACTTCCGGTGAAAATCTTTCGGCTAACAAACACATGCCGCTAACGCTGATTGCTGAAGAAGCTACACCATGGAGGGCTCTTGCCAAAACTAACATTTTGTACGATTCACCAAAAGCAAAAACTAAAAATTATTGAAATTTCAATAGATAAATTAACGTCGTTGCTGTTTGATCCTAATTCCAACTTAGACTTCAATGACTAAAATGGCTCCATTTTTTTTTTGTGTTGTTGTGTTGAACTTAAGTTAAAGATTAAGATTTCGGTGGACACTTACAAAATCATTAGATATTTTAAGTCAATAATAAAGAATTTTTGGAAATATTGTCAACAGGACGAGTAAGATATTACAGGTAGAGTGGTGCACACCGTAAGTAGATATTTGATACTAATTTATTGTGGTTTTGTTAATGTTTGACAAAGTTCTTTTCAATTCAAGGATATCAAATTGAGCAATGCCGTTGGGTTTGTTTATACAATTAAGATTTTTGAATCGAAAAGGACCTTGGCAAAAAATTAATGAATCCACAACTAGTGCCAAACTGTTTAATGCCTACAGGTGGCGTTTACTACGCCGTCTGTAAGTGTTTATTGAACGCTGTTTAACGCTAGCAAGTAGGATGACCTGTGATTTGCCAGAATTGTTTATGGCGTGCTAACGAGATCTAATGGGTTCAAAATGCCTGTCAGCTTCGATAGATCACTGACAATGAATATTATTCTATTTTCTTGAAAATTCTGATTTATTTTTCAGTTTCATGTGTCTAATAATTCTTATTTAAGAAGTAATAGAGATCCAGGCTCGAGGTGCTATGTCCTTTTAGACTAAAAGGTGCATTCCCGTTAGCTAATGATAGGGTAGAATTTCTAATTAATCGCAGATTGATCGTAATAAAATGTTGAGCTTAAGCTAAAAATAGAAAATGTTTAACCAACTTACGTAAAGCAGTTAGCATTAAGTTACAAGACCCTATCAATAAAGGGATAAAGTATCCGAAAATGTTAGTTATTTGTCCTATAAATGGTGTTACTAATAACTGAACGAATGATTTTGAAGCCAGTAGTGCCCCAAGAGGAAAATTATTTTTCTCCAAATTTTTGAACTTATTTTGTAGAGGACTTAAAGAACGTGGAAATTCCATCCCCATTGTAGAATTTTCAGAAGTAACATTCCTTATGTCTTTGTGGAACAAGTAGTCGGGAATTATTGGCACTAAAATGTATATATTTCATTTGTAAATTAACAAATTAAATTATTTGTTTTTAAGGTTTAAAAGTACTTCGGTATAAGATAGTGTTTCATGTTCCTAATAATTACAGCCAAGATAAAAAATTAATTATTGTAAAAAATAAAAAACAATAAAATTCGTAATTATTGTAAAAAATAACAAATAATAAAATTCGTAATTATGGAATATAGATATATAAGAAATAATCAATATTTATTTTAATATTGCTTGAAAATGCATGGTAATGTGAAGTTCGCTTATAATGACGTCGAAGGGAATACAATAACGAGTGTAACTAATAACTGTAAGTAGAAGTCATGAACAATAGGTAAGTAGATATGAAAAAAATAATAATTAAAAAAAAAACAAAATTATCAGATCGCTCGCCCAACGGTTGACAAAGCTGCGTTTTCTTTCTTTTCTTCCATTTCCTTTCAGGCAGGATTGTTCAATAACGCATGTTTTCACTTTCATAACTTCTGTTTTTGCTCGCATTCACAAAATTACTCTTATCATTATTCTACATACTACCGAGTTTCCACATACTGCCGAAAGGATGCGAAGAGTTAGTTAGAAATATATTAGAATCAGAAATAGGAGCTAACTGGGGCAAAGGCCACGAAAATGCGAAGATTTGACTCAAGATAGTAAAAAGTAGATGTTCGTATTCGAGCACTCTTCTGGTTGAAGACTTTATAATTTTACCAGTGAAATTTTTTGCCAGGTAGTGAGACCTAGGAAATGCTAGTTCATAATTTTTAATTTACAAAGCAAAAGTATTTTTTTTTTCTTATGTACGTTTTTTTGTTACCTAAAAATGATCAATAATGTCTAATATTAGGTCAATCAATTCGATATTACAAATATCAATAAAACAAAATGTTAGGTAGGCTACGGGACCGGGTAAATAAGAAGCAATAATATTTTTATTGTTGCCGTAGTAACTGGAATTATAAATAATTTAATGTCGTTGGTCACATTAAAGCTATATAATAAAAGGACTGATACTGTAGGGTTGTTCGGAAAGTCATTACGTTTTCTCTCGACAGAGGATTTAATTGTATTCTTTTGCACCCAACTTCACATTTAAGCCGTATAATTTTTATATGCTTTGAGAGCTCATATAGCAAGGCTTGTNAATAATACATTTCCATTTACCTCCTTCTCTATATCCATACAAAATATCTATCAAACAAATAAAATTAAAATTTTCTTTTGAAAAATGAAACCATTCCATCAGTATTTTCTTATGACGTTGTCACGTTCAACCATCGTCAGTAAACCGACTTTACAGACAACCGTTTTTTTTTATATTTAGTGTTAAAATCTACTAAATAAAACTGAAAATTTCGGTAATTGTCCAGAATTGGGGCTCCAGACCAAAATTGCTTCAAAGTTTTTTCATCGGTTTTCGGTCATGTTACATAATAGGATTAGATATTAGAAGGTGAGGGAGACAGTTTCTTGTGACTTCATAAATAAAAAAAAAAATTTGCTCGAATTCTGGATAATTACCTGCATTGGTGACGTCATTGTTTGGTTAGGTAGATTTATGACAGATTAGAGTTATTTAATACCCCTGCTGTCATGTTAGAGTATTTTATTCACAGAAGGCATTAATTTTATACATTTCCTAGTATAATATCGGCATTTCATACAATTCCTAGAATTGGGACTCCAGACCAAAATCGTTCCAAATTTTTTTCATTGATTTCTGGTCATTTCTGAGGGTTCAATGATTATATCTGAGGCGGGGGAGACACATTTTTCTTTATTTCAGCATACACCATAGGGTATATGGTGTATGTATAGCTATTTTTTCTTTTAATATTAATAAAAGAATTCTATGGTGCATATACAGAAAATACCTTCAGTCGTGCAGGGTGTTCCATTTCTTCTAGACCCTACCTAAATTCGTTGTTTTAAATACAACATCCTATATCTTTAGGTAGACTTTGCTAACAGTTCCCTATACCCATTTCTGGTGGTTTTTGAGATATTCAACTGTTTAAAAAAAAAAAAAACACGATTTCAGCTCTCTGAATGAGACAAAATAGCATCCAAACAACAAAAGCTAAAAAACCTGCGGTTTGGACTGTTCATTTTAGAACGAATGACCGTATGTTTTTTTGCTATGGGCAAAATGTGTACGTTATTCAGAGTCGGAAATATCGAAACCTACTTTTGACAATCTTACAAAGGGAATAACATTTTTTTCTAATGGAATGACCCATATTAAATGGTATCGTTCGATGCGAAATTAAAAGATCATCGTACTGATACAATATTTTGAATATTTATCTCTAACAATTTTCCAGAAAAAAAAAAAATCGGTTGTCTGTAAAGTCGGTTTACTGACGATAATTGAACGTGACAACGTCATAAGAAAATAATGATGGAATGGTTTCATTTTTCAAAAGAAAATTTTAATTTTATTTGTTTGATAGATATTTTGTATGGATATAGAGAAGGAGGTAAATGGAAATGTATTATTGTATA
>NW_020438888.1:1339449-1344295 GCF_000699045.2 Agrilus planipennis
AAAGACCAAAAATTTTATGAGCGTGGAATTATGCTACTACCAGAAAGATGGCAAAAGGTGTTGGACCAGAACGGTCAATATATAATTTAATAAAGTATTTGTTTATTATACGAAAACTGTCTTTCATTTCCACAAAAAAAAAACCAAATGACTTTCCGAACAACCCGATAGTTACGGAGTCATTATAAGCGAATTTCAGCGGAGGATAATAATCACATTTTTCTCTATCTAGGATGTAGGGAAATAAAATACTAAAACCCAAAATCCCATTTGGGGTTTTATTAAGTATATTTCCACAGCTCATTTACGTGTGTTTTTTGCATTATTTTAGTGCATGCTTATTTTTCAATACTTATTTTTGGATCATCACAAAATTTTCGATTTTTTGAAGAAGAAATTACAAAAAAGTATTGGAACAATATTTTCATCTCTTATATAGAATGATAGATATCGTTTTATTAGTGTTAAAAGTCAAAAAAAGTCAAAGGCAAATGTAAAATTTGAATGGTGCATTATTTTGTTTCAGTGACAAATAAGTAAAAGTATCTATGTACTTACCCACAACAGTTAATAGCATGTTATCTAACAAAAACGAAAAATAGACGACGAACAGTATCGTAGCATTGGAATATTTAACTTTTTCAAGAAATGTGTACATACTGTGAAGCACTAACGTACTAATGTACTGTACCTTTGAAGGGTGAGACACATCTGTTGTAATTCGAAGCAATAGACGATTTTAGTCATGTGGCGAGACATCATTACCCCGATGAAATGAGTTTGAAATGGGAAATTTACCGAATCGCTGCTTTCCTTATTCATTCTGACCTTATCACTCCGGCCCAGAGAAACACTTTAAAATTCCATATGTACATACATACGCGCTAGGGTTAAACTAAAGGAAGTATAGAAAGCTTTAAGGACATGTAAGGTATTCATATTCATGCAAACATCAAAAAACGGCCTCATCTTTTAAAAATTTAACATGGTAGAGAACGATTCGAACATATACTTTTAGTTATAGTCATCTTTTCATACAATTTAATAACAAAGTTCAGTAAATGCAATTTAAAGCTTTTGACTGATGTTACTTTTTGCTCTAAATATCTTGGCAGTTTCGTTAGTTAATTAGAGTTAGATTATTATCATTATCATGGATTCGTCAGTCTTCTAAGATTGGTTGGTCATGCACCTCCACTCATTCCTACCTTCAGCTTATTTTCCCTTATGGAGGGACTGGCAGGGAGATTGGGTGCCAAGGTATTTAGAAAGAGGGAAGGAAATAAGTGTAATGGGAAGATTTAGGACAGGGAATGAGTGTAGAGGTTGTAGATATTGGAAAAAATAAGAAGAAAGATGATGCAGAATATGTGAAAGGGAGAAAGGGATGTTGAAGTATCTGTCAGGAGAATGTGAGAATGGGAGGAGGTGGGAAGAATGCTGCGAGATGGTAAAGAAGGATTGGGGTGGGCTAAACTGATTAAGAAATTTTTAAGGGATAGGAAGGCAGAGTAGAGTATAGGGTAGGGAGTAGGTGAGAAAAAAGAGGGTAAAATAGGATTTTGTAATGTTTGGTCTGTTTGTTTAGTAATAGAATTAACACTAGAAAGGAAAGAGAATTAATTATAACGTACGTGTGTAAAATTATAACTTTTTGTTAAATAAAGAACACTGGGATCGCACAACTAAAGATTACTTATACCAGTTCTATTGGATAGATTTTAACACAAAAACAGTCCTACAGATACATAAATAAAAAGCAAAGGGTAAGGTTTCTTTTTGAAAATAACACATATTATTTCTAACCTTCTTTGTCCCCTGTATCTTCATCAAAGTGCGACATCATTTTTTGAAAAATATGACATGACAGAGGAAAATTAGTGCAAATATACCTTTAGCCATTTTTTCATATAAATAATAAAATAAGTTCAATTAATACCAGTTAAAGTTTTGGAAGGAAGTTACGCTTTATTGCTTATGGATCTTGCAAAATTTAACTTTCTCTTATTCAGATACTTATTTATTTCAAGTCAGTACAATTGAATACAATATAGCACACTTTATGCATAATATATTAAATTAATTAGGTACACATACACACAAGTCTATAGTTCAATTTTCAGTCAATTCGTTATATTAGAATAAATATGTTTTATCACTTACAGCTACAGTTCTAAACAAACAATACTTGAAACGAAATTTTAAAAAATAAGTAAAGTTTATTGTAAAAAGTTATGAACACTATTGAAGTGTCTGTAATCGTAATTTTTTATTATTTTATAGACGCTATACATATGAATTCTTAAAAGTATCTTCGTTTAGAAAATATACTTAGTTATAACCTGAATTAATTATCTGTGGTAGAAATTCATTTGAATATGTGAAATTTTTGTCCTTAACTGCGACCTTTCAGCTGTAAGTCAAAATATTGTCGATTGTTGAAGCCCTGACTTATTAAAATTGGTGCATAATTAAATAAAATAAAAACATATAAAATTCAAGAAGTACGATATGTACTGCATAATAATTGTTTTGCTAATGCTAATTTTTCGACTTCTTTAGATAAAAATTTGGTTAAAAACTAGCGAAACAATTGTAGTGTTAGTAAATAAATATATTTTTTAAACTTTTTGAGTCAAAAGATTATAAAATAAACGAGGATGTAAACAAGTCCCTAGACAAAAATTTTTAGTCTCTCCAGTCTCTCAGAGTCTTACAGCGTCTCAGAGCGTCACTCACAGTCTCTCAGTTATTGCCTAGGTGTGTTATGAATCTCTTACAGTCTCTATATGAGAGACGAACGAAAGAATTGTTAATTCAGAGATTCGAGTCTTTCACAGAGAGGCCCAATGAATAAAACTGAAAAATTGAGAGATTCGAGTCTCTCGTAGAAAGACTGGGATCTCTGAAATATGTTGAACTTAGAAAAATTTTAACCATATCTATCGAGACAGCACTTATTGAGAGATTCGAGTCTTTCGTTCAGAGACGCTAAACAGTTTTTTTGACAGTCTCTCTCAGCGACACCAGAGAGACTCGATGAGAGACGAAGACTCGAGTCTCGCTTTCAGAGACTCTCAGAGACTGAACATTTTTATCTCGGGGTCTTATTGCAAATTAACATTCCAAAGATTCTATGGTGTTTGCTTTGCCACAGTATTTTTATTTTTTTAGGTTTATTTTATGTAGGTAACTAATTAAAATCTTGTTGTTTTTTCTGCCTGATCAGTCATGGTGGATTCTATTTCAAAATTATTATCAGGAGATGGGCACTTGTAATATTTTTCGTCGACTGAATTGTTCCTTACTTTTGGCTGGGTTGTTGTGGGATTATTGATGGATGATATATTCACGCAATCGTAGATCGGCTGCAGCAAAAATGTTTATCATCAATAGAGATGATGATAAAATAATTCTATTTAAGGTAGTGCGGCCGAACTTTCACTTACAGTAGATTGACCGATTTTTAAACTAATCAATTGTTACAACCCTTTCACTGGCAACAGCCCAACAGGCTTCTAACGGAGTTAAAATTTAAACAATCTTGTTTTTACAAAAGGAAACATTATGGATAATTATTTTTCACCAGTTTTAGTAACCTAACGTAATATTTCGATAATTTGGAAAATTAATTTTTTATCTTTGCAGATATTTAAGAAGCGTCGGAAGTTTGTCGAATGATATGGAAAAGCTGGAAGGTATAGAAAATTTCATTCTCAGGTAAATTTCTTCAAAATGCAAGGGAAACGATTCTAAAGTTGTGCACAGAATTTCTCAAACAAGTACTGCATAGACATATTATCAAGGGTTCGATTATTGAATAATGATACTCTGACTTTGACTAAAAAAATATTCATCACTTTCAATGTGATAATGTTGACTGTATTCGTCAAAATGTCATTTGGAGAGTTGCTGTCTGTTTCCGGAAACATTCGATGCCCTCAAGCCTTAGTAGCACCCTCGCATGTGGGCTTATTTTCCATGAACCACATGGAACATCCATAGTTACACCACTGTTAACTGTTGTCACTACATACAGGTTTATTAATACAAAAGTAGATGGCAATTTCTAAAGTATCAATTACTTAACGTAAATTATGTATGTAGTGTTGTATAATATGGCTGTTGTCTCTCTAGACAATTCTATACTTAGTATTTGAACTAAGGAATAGTTTTATATTTTCCATTTTCTATTACAAATACTTCAACAATCTTCACGACCCTAATCATCAAGTAGTTAAAATCTCCACAAACTAATTCGGTAAAGGTCTAGATGATGACCCACACCCCCGAAGACGGTGGGAGTGGGTGGGATCGAAAGAGGAGGTCTCCCCCACCACTGTACCATAAAAATTTCGTGGCGGTCTCACCCCCATAAAAAATTATGGGGGCTAGATGATGGCCCCCCCGCACCCCCGAAGAGGATGGGGGTAGGGGAGATCGAAAGAAGGTGGTCACCTGAGTAAAACCCCATACAAATTTTGCGGCGGTCTCACCCTCATAAAAAGTTATGGGGGTTGAAGGTGGATTATTTTGACAATTTTCATACACTATAATTCAATTAAAATTCAATAAAATAATTATTTTCAAGCGGGTGGAAGTGGAGGATCGAAAGAGGGTGGTCACTTGAACAAAACCCGATAACCTAACCTAACCTACCCTATTGATAAAGATATTTACATAATGTTTTATATAACTTTCTCAATATTTTTATGTATTTTTCCATTAGTTTTACCTTTGAATATTGTTTATGAATGACTATATAAATATTTACATGCCTAGAAATGTATAAAAATTGGCATATTTATTAACTTTGAACCCCCATAACTTTTTATGGGGGTGAGAC
>NW_020438888.1:1345897-1352782 GCF_000699045.2 Agrilus planipennis
CTCCTCGATCAGTTTTTTGCCAGCAAAGACCAAAAATTTTATGAGCGTGGAATTATGCTACTACCAGAAAGATGGCAAAAGGTGTTGGACCAGAACGGTCAATATATAATTTAATAGAGTATTTGTTTATTATACGAAAACGGTCTTTCATTTCCACAAAAAAAAACGAAATGACTTTCCGAACAACCCTATATATATAAATTAACAAGTTCATTCTTGGTTTTATTTTTTGGAAAACCTTGAATTTTGTCATTAACTTAATATCTAGATTAATTAAAACTTATTTTCATCAACTCCCTTGCCTAAGTGATTTATTATTCAACAATTAATTTTCATGGTCAGTTACATACTAACCTGCGTGCTCGCTTTGTAAATATCCATGATACTAGACGAAGTTTGTAGAGTTGGAAGAGCATTTGTTATTTTATTCCTCGTGGCCGACACAGTCATCAAGTATGTTCTAGGAATCAAAACAGCTCCGACCAATATACTTGCTGTACTGACCAAGCCCAGGCATACCATCGGGTCTCTCCATTCCGGTCCCAGAAACACGTATCCCAAAATCCAAAAAATCCAAGCTGCCGTCATACAAACCGCAGAAACGGCAAAATACTTCCCTTCTCTGTAATTCCTTTGGGATTGATAGATCAGTGGCGAAATGCAGAGAAAAAGTACCAACAAAATCACATTGTACGATAAGGAATAAAGGAACAATAACGTGTCGAAGAACGCCTGGCATTTGTTGAAGTATTGTAATGATAAGGCACATTGTACAGCAAAAATAAATAAACACAGGAAAGCCTGGACTGGTCCAGAAGCGTGGGACATATACCCCAGTTCCTTAGAAATTGTGGCAAGGACTATGGACCTGGAGAGTAACAATGAAAATGCAGCAGCGTAACTCAATGAGACACTAAGGGTCCTGTACAAGCAGATGAAGTATCCCGTATCGTTTCCACCAACCACAGTGAAAGGGATTATTGAACAATAAATACTTATGATGGAAAGGATTAAGAGAAGGGTTATGGCAGGGTTGCCTTCAAAAACTATCCTTTTTATCATCGATATTGCAAAGAATATGAGAGTTGAAATGCAGAAAATTATTCCTAAAACAGCTATAGAAACGAAACCGTAAAGCCAGGACTCAGACCGCAGGATTATATCTCCGAACAATCGAGACCCTAACACAGATTTCTGGACAATTTTTTCCCTAATGTTGACACAGTCCTGTAAACAATCGTCCAACGTGGTCGAACACATGTTAACATGTCTATTAGAAACATTTGTTGAGGAAGAAGCGTTATGTTCCGAATCTACCAAATTATTTTCGAAAATGTTATACGAAAACAATTTGTTTATGGTCTTCGTCTGTTGAGTTTCATTGCCAGTTTTAACATGGTACCATTTTGTTTGGTAAACGTTGTAACTGAATATGTCTCTAACATCTTCCAGTTTCAATGTTTGTATGATTTTGAAAGGCGGAATGTATTCTTTTTGAAACCGTTTCGAACAATCCTCTTTAACGATGCTGCAGTTGCCCATAAGGAACGATCGAACGAAATTTAGTATCACGTTGGCGACGTCTAACAGGAGTGGTGTTTGAGGCGGTTTCAAAGTAGAAGTGGAGTTTTGGTCGGATTGTTTTGAATGCGGCTCTTGGATGAATATTGTGTTAGCTGGAAGCTCTGCCAAAGAACAGAGAAGTAAAGTATTTTCAGTGTTATTTGCACTAGGGAATAGGGAAATGCTCTCTCGTGACTGCTTTGGAAAAGTTACAGTGACAAGAACCTGTGATTTTGTCACAATGAAGCTGCCACAAGAAACTCCGTTCTGTAGACCGTACGATTGGGTCCAAGTCTGCGGAAGTTCCGCAGCTTCAACATGCGGTCGCGGAGCTACGGAATGGTATAATTCGCGAGCGTGAGTGTGAACCAGAACTTTTGCGTGAATGAGATCGCTTTGCTATCTGCTCCCACTCTGGAATCTGGATTGCTGTCACTGTGACAAAATCACAGGTTACGAAATTCCAGCACTAGGGATGATCTAGTTAATTTCTACAATTGTTTGCAGGATTATAACAAAATTGCGAAAAGGTGAATTTAATAAGACACTTTTAATAATAATAATGTGTTAATGGGTTTATGCTTATGTGAATGCTTTTGATACGGTACTGGATTGTGATATTCTAAATTAATTTTCAAATTTTGTATTGATATAAAGAGTTTCTGGTGAAATTAATTGTGACTGACGCATGAACATCATTGAGCTATCTCGCACGCCCTGTAGTTTAAGGAATATTATTGTTTACATA
This sequence comes from Agrilus planipennis, assembly GCF_000699045.2. Classification (NCBI taxonomy): domain Eukaryota; kingdom Metazoa; phylum Arthropoda; class Insecta; order Coleoptera; family Buprestidae; genus Agrilus; species Agrilus planipennis. The sequence goes on from NW_020438888.1 coordinate 1,348,209, forward strand.
ATATCAAAAAGAAAACGCAGGGTAATGTAAATATACGATTCTAAAGATGTCAGTTCTGGATTAATGAGCTAAGAATGAATTTGTAGGTACAAGTAGATACCTTTTAAATTGGATCCATCCAATGGTACAACCAGAATCTTTCTATAAACGTATTTTTTAAAATTTAAAACTGTGTTTATAAAACGACTGCTACCAAAAACTACCAGCAATAAACCATCATCCTTTTTCGGTAAATTATCTCCTCTAAAACAGAATTCGATATCACTAGGTGTGTATTATTTACATATTTGTCTAATTATGTGTAACTTTAAGACAATTTTTTAAGTTGCAAAATCTTCAAATAGTACAATTGTAAGCAAGCTAAAAATCTCATAGCATGCAATCTGATCTAAGGAATAAGACCAATAAAAATCTCATCCTGATTCTGATTAGTGGGGGTAGCTTCTACAGAAGATGTATCTACCTAATAATCCATTGAAGTTTTAAGGTCGAGCACTGTAGTGCTTATAAAATTTCAAAAGAAAAGATAATTGTCAGTCAGATATAGTTGGGATGGTCAAAATTGGCAAAGTCGGTAATAAATTATTTGTTGGAATGGACGTATCTTCTTTCTTGTTTTCACTTGGTATTGTAGTAATTTGTTGCATTTTGAACACGCCCTTGTTAAGTTAGAAAATGCCTTATGCAGGGTACAGACCAATTAAAAAGAGATAATCAATCGAAGTGGTGCAGCGGTTGCTTAGGTTAGCAAAATATCAGGGTCGGCTTTATAACTGCCTAGTTGGAAATATACGAGGGTGGATTGATAAGTTTCCGGCCTGACCAAGAAAAACAAGGTTTTTAAAAATTTTTTTTTTTTATTTCTCAACATAATCTCCTCCAAGGCTGATACATTTCTCATAGCGGTGTTCCAGTCTATTAATGCCATCTCTATAGACTGATTCGTCAAGCTCCTCAAAATAACCATTTACAGCTTCGATTACTTCTTCATTGTCCGCAAATCTCTTACCGCCAAGCCATTTTTTGAGATTAGGGAACAGAAAATAGTCACTCGGGGCTAGGTCTGGAGAGTAAGGAGGGTGCGGCATCAATTCAAACTTTAGATCGTTGATTTTAGCCGTCGCAACGATTGACGTGTGCGCTGGTGCGTTATCGTGATGAAACAAGATTTTTTTCTTCGCCAGATGAGGTCGTTTAATTTTCACCTCGTGGCTCAAACGTTGCAATAAGTCTGCGTAGTATTGACCAGTGATAGTATTACCCTTTGCAAGGTAATCAATGTATATAATACCTCTTGCATCCCAAAAAACCGTAGCCATAACCTTGTTCGCCGAAAAAATTGTTTTTGCCTTCTTTGGAGTTGGTTCCCCTGGTCCAATCCACTGTTTAGACTGTTCTTTGGTTTCAGGAGTGTAGTGGTGGACCCACGTTTCGTCAACGGTTACGAATCGACGCAAAAATTCGCTTGGATTACGCTTATACAATGACAAATTTGCGGTAGAAATGTTTTTTCGAATCAATTTTTGGTCGACTGTTAGCAAACGCGGCACCCATCTTGCACAGAGCTTTTCCATATGCAAATGTTGGTGCAAAATATGTTGCACACGTTCATATGACATCTTACAGGTCTCAGCTATCTCACGCACTTTCAATCTGCGGTCTCCCAGCACTATTTGATGAATTTTTTCGATCATATCTGGAGTTGTGACCTCAACGGGGCGTCCTGAGCGAGGCCCATCAGAGGTGCTCACACGACCCTTTTTAAACTCGGAAACCCACTGCTTAACGGTTGAATATGACGGGGAGGATGTCCCCAGTGTTGAGTCCATCTCTTTTTTAATTTCCTTCGGCGTTAACCCCTTCAAATAAAAGTATTTGATGACAGCACGATTTTCCTGCTTTTCCATTTTTACGAAAACCACAGAGGCGTCTTGTTCAGCGTGCTGTCAAACCTACACTAGCAAGGAGATCGGGCTGAAACTATAGCTACAAGCTATCCAAGGATGGTACTATAGAATGTCACCTCAAGGTAGGCCTAGTGGCGTCATCTCTTGGTTAGGCCGGAAACTTATCAATCCACCCTCGTATCTTTAAAAAAACGTTTTGCTTTCCTAAATTCCTAAGAATGTTGAATTTTCCAAGCAACGTGCTCAAATCCTGCCTGTCTCCATCTCCTTCTGTTATTCCTTTTTCTTTATTAGTGTCCGCTGCAATTCCTAACTGACATCTCTTTTCTATTTTATGATATTTCCTACAACGTCTGGCGTGAGTAAAAGTAGGGGTTCTGTCAGCAACCGTTCTAGTAGAAAGTAAATGCGGAAGTTTTACTGTGAACTATGCCAATTTTGAACATCCCAACTATGGGATGGCAGAATATTTATCTTTTGAGGCATGAAGGGCTAGTTAGAGATATATTAGATGCAGAAATAGTAGAAATAGGGAGCAGGAGGAGATCTAGATTTCAGTTCGTAACTATAGTTTAAAAAAAAAAGCATGAAGTTTGGTTCAGGAGAGAAACGAGTAAAGGCGGCGTGCCCAACTGATGAAATGATAATTTACTAGACTGTGATTTCTCTTCGACGTCGTCAAAATTTCGATCTCAAAATTATCAACTTTTTCGGGTATCTACCCAATATACATTTTCTTTTGTGTTTTCTTAAATTCAAGTTAGGTAACATGTTCCCTTACCTCCATACAAACGCATCCTCGACACACATCCATGACCTCCTGGCTAATTTGTTAAATTCTTTGATAATTCTTTCATTCTCCGATATAACGGTAATAGGTTCTTTCCAGTCTAAATTTTCTATAACCCTCACGCTCGCTTTGACAAGGTAATTCCAGTGTTTATCTACGCGTGTGATTGTGACATTTAACATCTTACTGAATTCTAAATCCTTGTCCAAGATCTCTTCGAATGAAATTAATCCTAACGATTTTGATTTCTCTCGTAGGCTATAGGCGTCGAAGATTGTTTTTTGGTAATCATACTCGTTGCAAATTTCGAAAGTTTTCAGTCCCAACACAAACGGGTGAGTAAAATTGAGATTGTTGAGATGAGAAACTACCCAAGATGCGCTTTCTACATAAGTTTCTGTTGGTGGCTCGAATAATGTATTGAATTCGTTCTCTTCACATGATGACACCAGTAAATTTATAAACACATCCCCAGGAACCAACGTGTCTTCGTTTGAATTTTTACAAATGTCGGCGTTTTCAGATGATGCCAACGTTGGGTATTTTACCAAAAGTAATAACAATAATAAACAATTGTGGACCATTCTCCTAACGTATAAGTCTACGAGAAACCGTAAAGCAATATTAAGTCACTATTTTTAACAAAATCGTATAGAATATTAATTTAAAAATATTTTTTTCGTTTTTTTATTTATCCACTACAAACTACCTCAAATTAATGAGGGAAAAATTTTGTTGCTGTTGTGAGACCCCCGCCGGGAATCGAACCCGGGACNCCTTGTAGGTCGGTTGGTCGTAGTTGCCGTTGTCACCTTTCGTAGTTTAGTGGTCATTATATTGGTGCGTAAAGCCAAAGGTCCCTGGTTCGATTCCCGGTGGGGTCTGACAATAGCAACAAAATTTTTCCCTCATTTATTTGAGGAAGTTTGTAGTGGGTAAATAAAAAATCGAAAAAATGATTTCAAATTAATGTTGCATATTAATCTACTATTAAGTAACTAACAATGTCATAGAAAATCGTATAGGTCGCTAAACTTAGTGTATAATGAAATTCCTTACCCTGTTTGACAAATATTGATTATAAATTTCGGTCAAAGTCCTTAAGTATTCTCTACTCACAATATTTATCTACAGGAGGTAACTAATCCAGAGAAAAGTTTACTAACACGTTGGATTTTTGGCCAGAGCTGTTGAATTTGCCCGAGACCTAAAGAATTTAGACCCAGCTGGGGGCAAAGGGGATTTTTATTTAATTTATTTATACTTACATAATTAAATTTTTGGGCCAGAAAAATTCTTGTTGTTTAAAGGTCACTTGCACTTCGAAAATGTATTTAAATAAGTACTTGAAATAACTATAGAAAAAAATTATTTTTGGCACTAAATGAATTTTTTTTATATCCTTTTTTTAAAAGTAACTGTCTTTATGTCTAACGAATAAAAAACAAAAGGCCACTCAGAATGATGAATGATTCCTGTTTTATCTGGAAGTAATGAGTTTTGAACGACCCAGTTTAATAGAGAACTTTTTTCAGTCCGGCCCTGGCGAGAATGTTCTTAAATTTAACAGCTCCGTTTAAGGAGTACTAGGAGTTACACAAGGGGTATAAAGAGTTAATACAGTTTACCTTAATTGGTTGACCAAAAATCCAAGATAAATTAAATTTGATTTGGTAAAGCAATAATGTATGAGTAAAGAATCAAATAAAACGAAAAAAAATCAATTAAAAAAAAGCAATTCCAATCGACGACGGGCTTTACATCCGAATCAGGACAACACCAGTTCAAAACCGATAAAATTTCAATAATTTTTAAAACCATCGAAAATCGCGCATACTTAAAAATTTTAAAAAAATATTGTTTTTCGCTGTCAAACC
>NW_020438888.1:1355659-1378021 GCF_000699045.2 Agrilus planipennis
TTCTCTGAGCATTTATGGGTTAATGTGACGTGGTATATATCATATAAATATCGTTTTCTACTACTTTCAAGACAATTACGACAAATATTACCAATTTAAGAAAAAAACTTTTCAAAAAACAATTTCGCAGACCTGTTTAATTACTTTATTCGCATCAGAGAATCTTTGTCCGGAATTATTTACTATCTGGAGAATTCGATGGAAAAAATTGACGACGAATTTAAGGAAATTTCAGTAAAATAGTAGAGAACAAATAGAAATTCATCTGGCGGTATGGACCCTTGTTCCAGAAAGATAATTAGTTTATAGATGATAATACTATTAAAAATTTTTATTGATTAAAAGAAAAAGTTTGTCGTAGTAAAAATGCCTACATTTGAACAATAAGTGCGAAGTTTCGACGTTTATTGCTAAAGTTGTTAACACTGCTTTATATATTTTTTTGTTTTCAGCATTATAAAGTACAATGGATGCAGTAGTGATTAAGTGTGTATTAATTACGATACAATTTCTGCAAGTGTACGGACATGGAAGACTAATGGACCCGCCGTCCAGAAACTCCATGTGGAGGTACGGATTCCCGAATCCAGTAAATTACAATGATAATGAACTTTACTGTGGTGGCTATTCTGGTTAGTAAGTGCGATAATTTCTACCTGAATAATTCATAAATTTATCAGCTCATCGGGTGGATATCAAAAGCACAATTTTCTACAATCAATTTACATATAGTATAAACAAATTTTTCAAAATATCACAATCATCGTCATAAGGTCATCAATCCCAAGACTAGCTGGACACGAATCTCCACTCTTTTGTATCCTAACCAACCGTACTATTTCCCTAAAACTAGAACATCCAACATCCTTAACTATTTGTGAACAGCAGTCTAATCAAGGTCTACCTCTATTCCTCTTAACACGTGTTTCTGCTTGCTGCCAACCTATATCGTCTATTTCTTATTATTGACTTCCATGGCATCCTCTGTTCTCCTACTCTTTCTAATATCTCTATTCATTTCTAGCCTTCTCTGTCCACGGTATCCTTATCATTCCCCATTAAAACCACAATTCGAACGCTTCTAGTCTTTTCTTTTCCACCGCGTCCATCGTCCACGTTTTGCATCCGTTCAACGCGACGCTCCAACCATACACCTTTAACAACCTTTTTCGAATTTCTAAATTAACCGTTCGCTGGCAAACAAGAGCAAAGGCGACTCGACCCTGCGCTATCCTCTGCTTTATATATCCTATTACTACTCCTTCCGTTCTGACTTCTTCTAATTTTTCGTCTTCTATCTTTATATTCACTATTTCCTTATTTTTATTTCCCTTGCATATCAGTATTCTTGTTTTACTTTTCCTTACTTTTATAGGATACTATTTTGTCAATATGGCTAATATCATAGCGAGCACAGAAATGATTTCTTTTCCTGTGCGCCATGTTTGGTTCTGTATTTCTGGCACATTTTCTCTTTCGGAAATCGCCGACATCTAGTTTTCTATCTCCTAATTTTTATAATACAAGTTTGTGGTCATGGAAAACACAAAAAAAAAGAAAATGAAAAGCAAACCATTTTGGAAAGCTTGACTTTTCCGTAACTTGGTAGATATTCTCGTATTGGGTTCAAGTTATGAAGACATTAAACGTTGATATTTTCGATCTTTTGTCCTGCGCCAAGATCAGGCATAGGCAAATAAACAATATGGTGAAAATGCTTTCGTAAGAAAGAGAATTATGAGAAAAAATGGAAAAAGTGGTATTTATGAAGCTACCAAAACACGCTAAATACCCAACGAATAATCGTTTAAGGTCGTCTACCTTCCAACTTGTATTTGACCCCTCTTACCCTGTACAATACCTTAATCTTAGAATAAATTTGCATTTGACGTCGTAGTTTTTGTAATTGTTATTATTTTTTAACAACAAAAAAATAGGCAACGTTGTATATGTACATTATTTCTATTACAGTTCATTGGAATCAGAATAAAGGAAAGTGCGGAATTTGTGGCGACAGTTATGATAAAAAAGAGCCGCGGCCTCACGAAGCCGGTGGGACTTATGCTAATGGTATAATAACCCGTCGATATATATCTGGCCAAGAGATAAATATTGAAGTAGAATTGACGACAAACCATTACGGACGATTCGAAATAAACCTCTGTCCAAACAACGATCCCTACAAAGAAGTAACGCAGGAATGTCTCGACAAATATCCACTGAGGGTCGTTGGCCAGGATGACCATAGGTACGTATGCATGTGAGCGAATAAACAATATCAAAAAGGATTTTTATGACAATTCGTACAGTTCTATAATAAGATGGAAATAGCATCTCAGACTGAATTTCTAATAATAATAATAATAAGAAAATACTGGAATTACCAATAGGTTTTCCATTCGAACAGAAGACCACTATTACTTTCTTTGTTTCTCCATAAACAGTTTCACCTTGCGACAGTTTCAATTGTTGACAACATCATCATCATCATCATAAGGCAATCAATCCTAAGACAGGTTGGACACGTACTTCTACTCTTTGCTATCCTGAGCTAATCTTCAGAACTCCTTAAGACCCATATCCTTAACTATTTGCGAACAGCAATCTAATCTAGGTCTACCTCTACCTTTCTTAACTTCCGTTTCTGCCTTTAATATGTTTCTGACCAGACCTTCAAGCTTTAAAAGGTGTCCTACCAACCTATCTCACCTATTTCTTATTGACTTCCATAGAGTCCTCTGTTCTCCTATTCTTTCTAGTACCTCGTCATTTCTAATCTTCTCTATCCACGGTATCTGTAACACCACATTTCGAACGCTTTTGACCTTTTCCTTTCGCCGCGCCCACTGTCCACGTTTCGCATCCATACATCGCCGTGCTCCAAACATACACCTTTAATAACCTTTTTCGAATTTCTAAATTAACCGTTCGCGACCATAGAAGTGACTTCATTTTACTCTACTATTCCTTTCGTCCTGACTTATCTGACTTCCTAGATACCTAAAATCAGCCACTTATTTTACTTATTCGTCTCATATCTTTATATTCGCCTTTTCTCTACTTTGTCTTCCCTTGCATACCAGCATTTTTGTTTTACTTTTATTTATTTTCGTACAGTACTGTTTTGTCAATACCGCTTCCATTTTATTTAAAACTATCACTAACTACTAACTTACCTTATTTGCAACAATTAACAGGTTAAATACTATTATTTACTCTTAATTGAAGTATTTCCGGTGTTATTGAAGAGAAAAATAAGATCTGAAAGTATTGATTAATTATTGATTAACAACTCTTATTTATCTCAAAATGTTTTAACAACATGATAGAGACACCAACACTAAAACACTTTTTCGAAAAAGGTTTTTTTTTTGTTTTGATCTAAATCTGTAAATTCTGTGTTTGGAGCGTTTGAGCTCATATTGATTTCCAAAGTGGATATATATATTTGCTTCTAAAACAATTGCAGATTCTGACTAAAATGAAAGTACAAAATTGAGCTGCAAGTAGTACTCTGAAGTATTGACGATTTAAAAAGATTTGTTGAACTGAATCTATGCCGTGAGTACCTCGACGAGATGGTAGACACGCCATCAAACACAACAAAAAGATCAGTCGAAACTTTCAGGCGAAGATCGCGATTTTGATCTTATTGGATCTAGTCAGCACGCCGTGTCATGTAGGGACCGTTTACGGGCTGCTGACGAGATATAATGAGATTGAAATCGAGATGCACTTCTGAGTCTAATTGATTTTTCTTGTTAGTACGTATCATATTAGTTCGTCGTGAATATAGGGCTAGGACAAATTTGAAAGAACCTTTACTTTTATATTAGTGTAGCATTTTTTTTTTAAAATATTGACTTTTATAACCAGTGATTATGGCCTTTAAAAAACATGAACTTGTCAATTTTTGATTTCAAAGAGTAATTAGGCATGTACGAAAGGCAACATCAAATATTAAAATTCGTGGGTCAATCAAAAAATAAAAGAACGTGCACAAACGTATAATATTTGGACCTTGAATGCTAATTAGTTGGATAGCCTACAAACATGGGCTCATATATTGAGCGTATAACACCAATAATATAATATCATTAAGTATTCAAAGGAAGTACAATATAGGATAGCGTACTTCATTGGAAAACTGGGTTAAAGTTTATTTACCACATAACAAAGTAGGCTTTGACATACCTACTTTAATATAAACCTACTATTGTATTGAGTTTTCTGAAGGAAATCCTTTAAATGGAACAAAGTTCAATATGTTGTGACAAAAACACCCATATTTATGTACAGTTACATACATGGAAGAAAATACTGTCACAAATTAATATTTTATCAAAACATCTAACGTGAAATTAAAACAATAAAAACGGAAATAAGTGAGTATATCATTATCATAAGGTCGTCAGTCCTAAGACTGGATGGTCACGCACCTTACAATTTTTCTTATACTGAGCAGTGATGAACAAAATTAACGTTAACCAAGACCAAGATTGTCTTTATACTAGCAAGACTAAGACTAAAACCGAACGGACAGGACCAAGATTGTTTTTATATTAACAAGATCAAAACCAGGACCGAACGAACAAGATCAAGACTAAAACTAAGACCGAACGAACAAGACGAAGACCAAAAACAAAACCGAATATGCAAGACTGAGACCAAATACGCGAAGCTAAACAAAAAAATACGGATCTGTAAGAATGTCCCTGGAGTAAGTGTTCTATGTGGCTATGTTTGGATAACGTATGGATGAAATGTAGAGATAATCTAATTTCTTTTTCCATATTTTTAATTTCTTTCAAGTACCTTGTGCTATTTTGTTCGAGAAAAGGTCAATATAAGCGTTGGAGGCAGGGTCAATTTATGATTAGGAGAAAAGGTATGTTTTTATAACTCTCAGAACTATCCACATTATTTTCTTTAAAAGTAATAGAAAATACCACAAACGTATGCTCCAACAAGGTCCATTTGTGTGGATATCTACTTGCTGAAACGAATCCCGGCGTAGCTAACCTCAACGTGATAGGCACGTTACCATAATCGAATAAAATAATTCGAAGTGGTCCGTATTCTGTCGAAACTGCCAAAAGCGGATCGCGATTTCGATCTTTTTGGATCTCATCAGCGCGTCGCACACAGACCAACTTTTACCTGCTGTCTTAACAGTGCGTTTTAGAAAATACCACAAATGGCGCGGTAAACGCCATCTGTTGTACAATGCTACATTTTAGGATTACGTATGCTCCAACAAGGTCCATTTAAATGGATGGNTTGGGAACTAATTAAAGTAAGATTGTATATAAAAACTAAGTTTTTTTAACCTGTACGCACATAACTCTCGAAATTCCTTAAAGTTTCGAAAAAGAAAATAAAATATTAACAATGATATCGTAAAATGATTTTTAACTTTTTTGATCTTTTCAAAATAACTTAAATTTTAACAATTTTGCATTGATGGGATAATTTTATCGAGAAGTTCTAATATCATATTTTAATAGTTTCTAACGAAATACTTCAACTCTACTTTTTAAAATCACGTAGCAGACCTTCAAAATAAATTTAGGTAATCAGAATTAGGTGTGACGAAATAACTTTTAATTTTGACAATTTTTCATCGAGAAACATAACATATTTTAATTAATTTGACGAATAAAACCATTCTATTTAATATCACGTACCTTTTCGTGGTTTCGCATTCACAAACAACTAGAATACAAACAAAAAACTTCGTATAAGTGCAGTCGCAAATGAAATGATTGTATAATTTGTAGTAATCGCCAAGTTCTTCTACAAAATAACCAGCGACCGGAACTACGGTTGAGTTATTCGGCTATCAAACAAACGAAAAATAATTTATTATTATAATTCAACTTTTTCAACGTAAAATTTCCACATCGAACCGTAACAAACAAATGAACAACACCGAAAGCAACAATCAACGAATCGCATTCACGCTCTTGGACGAAATCATTAAACAAATAAGAACTTATTGCATATGTTACTTGCGTTTTTCCCCCATAACACCCAAACACTCACCGTCGGCTTCGATCAATATGGTAAAATGGGTAGAAACTGAAGCCCCAAAGTGTGCAGAATACAAACAATGATGACGAATTAACGACTGTTTAGTGTATACTGCTAGAGACAACATTAATCATTGTTGGAAGACACGGGAAGCTTTATGAGTTTACATAAGCTTCTTAACAGGATTTTTTAGAAGTTCAATACTGCTTCCTTTCTAACTAACTCCGTTTTTCTTTATGCAAGATCGACCATTATAAATACAGGTCAAAATCGCTTTTGTGGTAACGGACGGTGTTACATAAGAAAATATCAATAAATTTTTAAATGCGTGACGAATTCAATTTGGTTATTCACCTAATTTGTAAGGCCTTTTTATTTTAAAAATTTCCGGCCTGTTTGAATTAATCATTCATCAAGTTACTTTGCAAATTCTACTTGAAAATAATTAGTTGTGACTTGTGACCATGTGACTTGGTTCTCCATCAATGTTACTTGACCTGATGGCAAGCAATTTCAAGTTATTTGAATCGACATCCCTGTGTGCGGGAATTATTTGCACAATTGTCAAATCTGTGACAATGAAAATAAATTAGAATGCACAAAATACTCTATGATAATAAATTAGACTGCACAAAATACTCTTAAACATTTTCTAAGAAATGTAATCTAAAAATCTCCTTTACTATGATCTTCTTGTTACTTGACAGTTGTACTAGAATATGTTACTCTCAACGCCAGAAAGGATTTCCAGTAGATACGGAATATGCCCAACGAATGTATTAACTGAGGAATGCGTTTGTTTGATTGCTTATTAAGATTATACGGTTGCGGTAGGAGAAGACAAAACGAACGAAGTGAGCGTGGTAGTGGTCACGTCTTTTTGTTTCATAATTGGTCCATTTCAAGTCATTTTCACAAGAAAAGAAAAGTCATAGTAGATGAAGATTTATTACCCATTCGTTTCAGATCTGTTTAATCTCTTCATACACCAGCAAAGATCAGAAAAAGTCTCATAAACATAAGACGGAAATTTATACTTATTAGGGCCTATTTGTTAAAATGTAGATACTGTAAGAAACTGATAATAAAGTCTATGTTGGTCAGATGGGATGATTTTTTAAATTACGCATACGCGAACATCTATGAAGAAACTGATTTCACATACGTATGCAGAAGATCTATTGATTGAACAATGTAATTTAATGATCAATTTAGAGATCAAGACTGCTTTTATACTAGCAGGGTCAATCCAAGACCGACCGAACAATACCAAGAGTAAAACCAAGGGTGAGTTGACGAGTTTTCATAACTCTCACAACTATCAACACTATTTTCTTTAAAAGTCATGACAATCTCGCATAATTGACAGAAAAATTTATCATTTGGGACAATTATTGTGTTGGTAAACAGAAAAATTTGTGCTTGGAAATAATTATTAAAAAAAAACGTAAGTGTTCGATTAAATGGGCAAAACCAAGACTGAACACGCTAGATCAAGACCAATACCAATACCAAAAAACATTTGCTTTTCTTATCATTAGTTATGTACTTCAAACCTTAATTTAATTGAAGGTATTTTTATCTTTAATGCAGTAAAATGAATATTATTATTAATGATTAAATAGCTCGTGATAATTCAGCTTACTAGATTTAAACTATGAAGGATAATATCTTCAGTCTTTACTTCAGCATTTTAGTACACAGGGACTTAAAAAAAAACACTGTTTCCAATTGTCACTTGAGGATGCTATTTAATGAAACCGAAAACAATTTATACAAACTTCGGTTGTTTTAATAGCAGTTACGGCGTATATGTAATAAGCGGATTGGCATTACATGCGGAGTCGTTATAAGCGATTACATTCTAAAATTGTTTTATTCCAATGGTGTGCAACTCTATATTGCATCATACTGCTTGCTATGTTACCGAAAAAAAGCCAAAAGTTAGCGAATAGTTTATGGCGGTGTTGTTCAGAAAATTGTGGATTTAGTAGGTGTACGTATTTTACGAGGTATTTGCATCGATGTGTGACTCCTATTATTCGAATCCTGCTTATTTATGACTAAACAACGTGTAGTGTGAACCTATCTATAAAACATACAACAAGACAAGAAGTCGCTGGCCACCGACCTCTTGAGGATCAAGAGTGCCATGCATCGGGCAGTTCCTCCTTGTCTGTCATCCTCGAAGCATCGGAGTGTCCTGCTGCGTTTCCATTCATTCACCAAAATCGACAATCCACTACAAGTTCGTCAATTGTTTTAAAAAGTTTCGTGAAAACAAAATACGGTGGAGGTGAGTTTGAATTTGTAATATTGCGATTTTTTTGGAAATTTGGAAAATTTTGAATGAAAATTTGAGTTTTTGCAATTTTAATTAATTGCAATTATTGTGCTTATTAAAGTGTTGCATAAGTTAGCTATTTAATTCATAAGATTGATTTTTAATACCTATTTAGTATTTCGATGAATAGATTTCATTTAATTGATTATTTAAAAACTGTACTGGCCCTTTTCCTTTTGTTATAGTTTTAATATTATTATAACTGACGTAAAGATTAATAATTACATTCAAATTTAATAAAAAACCGAGATATAGGGAAAGGATCGATAGCAGATAGTAGAGTTTCTAGAAAAAAAGATTTACTTGCTGCTTTTTAATTACTATATTTGAACCTACGTATCTAGTTTAAAATTATTAGGAAATATTTTTTAGTGAATTCCAGAAGTTTAATTAGGGAACTTTTTATTTGAATTAGAATAATGATTTTCTTTAGAAAAAATAAAAATAAAAAGACAAATGAGGGAAGGGGATTACTTCACCTGATTTATATGTAAGTGATGTAAACAATATTGTCTGCCTTGATGACACAACCTTGTCTGTGGTTATACCTAGTATGAATTCAATATCAATTATAAAATTGCAACTGCAGGTAGAAAATATACAATAAAAATTAAAACTTCAGGTTTTATACGTATGCGACAACATAGTCACTAAAAATCCTACTGGACCTCTTCACATTTCCGAACTGCAATAATGAATTCGGTTATGAATCATTAATTTCTATATAAAGCTATTGTACAACCGAGATGATATTTTACTGCAGACTTATTCAAAGTTGTATTGTATTTGAACAAGTTTTCGAAAAAATCATTGACCTCTGAATCGAATACGAGCGGTTGGTACCTAGTTCTGTTTAATGATTTATGATAATATCAAAAACGCGACTGATTAACATAATAAATGACTGGTCAGTCTAAAGTAAAGCACCTACTGCTAAATAGTAGGTGTCAATGGTAAGGTCGAGGTATTGGCAAAATATAAAATAAAGGTGTGGTGTCTTTGTTAGAATTATTGATGACGCGCTACATACAGGGTGTTATGTATATGTTCCTGTTTTTAAATTTAATACGGATGTAAATGGTTCTATAGGTCACAAAAATGAACATACTGTGTGGGTTAGTAGGGTAGGACACCCAGTAAAAACATAGTTTCTTATGCTATTCCATGAATATCAATTATAAATTTGTTGTTTCCTTCTTTTTTTTGCATCAAAATAATCATTGTTTAAACATCTGTTTTCGCTATATAAATGGAAAAATTTCGGTGAAGTATAAGGGAACCATATCCGTCCATTTTTCCGGTTCACTGTTTTTGGTTGGTCATTTTTGCGACCTCTATTTCAAAATTCACATAGGAGAATCTTCGTACGGAATTATTTACTGTCGGAAAATTGGCTATGTGGAGAGTTCGATAGGGAAAAATTAACCATAAATTTAAGGAATCTTCAGTAAAAATGTAGAGAACAAATAGAAATTCATCTGGCAGTATATAACTTTATTCCAAAAAGACAACACAGGTCTGCGATAAAAAAGTTTTTTGGATAAATTTATCTTAAGCATGTAAATGTTGAATCGGCTTTATTTGTTTTTTCACAAAATTCATTTTATAGCCTATATTTCTATTTAATACTCTCTGACTGAGCATTACATTGTATTTTACTTTATTTTAGATAGTCTGAAAGTAACTATAGTCGTTTACACCGCCTGAAAAAGAAATAGTTTATAGCGCGCCATTATTGACAGAGATATAATAATAACGTGTAATAAAAGATTGTGTTTCATTTATCTTTAACTATAGCTTCTCGGAGTTGTAAAAACATTTTAAATGTATTTTTTGACATTTCCGGACAATATACAATAGTTAAGCAAAGATTGAATATAACAGACTTTGTAAAAAATGCTTATTAAGCTTTTACTTCAGAATGAAGTCGTTACCAAGATAAACACTGGGTTACGATAAAATATGTCGGTTATTTGTTGAAGTGTTAAAACAGTGGAGTTATGGTAAATCAAAATCATTGTTATTCGGTGTTTCTATGTCCAAATAAGAATGCAATTGGAAGTCGTAGTGAAAAATGCCATCAATACGAGTTTGAAAGAAGAAAGTATTGCTTCCACCACTTTACATTAAACTTGGTTTGATCAAACAGTTTGTAAAGGCATTTAGAGTTGACCAACGGTGATTATTTCATGTTTAGATATCGAAGTCATGATCTATATACGTTTTAAACATACAAAAAAATCGTAAGGACACAAAAAATTGCTTTTTAAGAAAAAAGTCAATTCAAAAATCACGTTTGCTTATTTTCGATCTTTCCATGCTTTAATATCTTCGGAGGTATTTTTAACCAACACCATCGAAAAGAGCATCGTTAAAAACACAAAAACACTAGTTATCGAATATTTTTTCGTCGCACTCATTACGTGGCAAGGGTTCAAATGGAAATGTGTTCTCTGAGCATTTATGGGTTAATGTGACGTGGTATATATCATATAAATATCGTTTTCTACTACTTTCAAGACAATTACGACAAATATTACCAATTTAAGAAAAAAACTTTTCAAAAAACAATTTCGCAGACCTGTTTAATTACTTTATTCGCATCAGAGAATCTTTGTCCGGAATTATTTACTATCTGGAGAATTCGATGGAAAAAATTGACGACGAATTTAAGGAAATTTCAGTAAAATAGTAGAGAACAAATAGAAATTCATCTGGCGGTATGGACCCTTGTTCCAGAAAGATAATTAGTTTATAGATGATAATACTATTAAAAATTTTTATTGATTAAAAGAAAAAGTTTGTCGTAGTAAAAATGCCTACATTTGAACAATAAGTGCGAAGTTTCGACGTTTATTGCTAAAGTTGTTAACACTGCTTTATATATTTTTTTGTTTTCAGCATTATAAAGTACAATGGATGCAGTAGTGATTAAGTGTGTATTAATTACGATACAATTTCTGCAAGTGTACGGACATGGAAGACTAATGGACCCGCCGTCCAGAAACTCCATGTGGAGGTACGGATTCCCGAATCCAGTAAATTACAATGATAATGAACTTTACTGTGGTGGCTATTCTGGTTAGTAAGTGCGATAATTTCTACCTGAATAATTCATAAATTTATCAGCTCATCGGGTGGATATCAAAAGCACAATTTTCTACAATCAATTTACATATAGTATAAACAAATTTTTCAAAATATCACAATCATCGTCATAAGGTCATCAATCCCAAGACTAGCTGGACACGAATCTCCACTCTTTTGTATCCTAACCAACCGTACTATTTCCCTAAAACTAGAACATCCAACATCCTTAACTATTTGTGAACAGCAGTCTAATCAAGGTCTACCTCTATTCCTCTTAACACGTGTTTCTGCTTGCTGCCAACCTATATCGTCTATTTCTTATTATTGACTTCCATGGCATCCTCTGTTCTCCTACTCTTTCTAATATCTCTATTCATTTCTAGCCTTCTCTGTCCACGGTATCCTTATCATTCCCCATTAAAACCACAATTCGAACGCTTCTAGTCTTTTCTTTTCCACCGCGTCCATCGTCCACGTTTTGCATCCGTTCAACGCGACGCTCCAACCATACACCTTTAACAACCTTTTTCGAATTTCTAAATTAACCGTTCGCTGGCAAACAAGAGCAAAGGCGACTCGACCCTGCGCTATCCTCTGCTTTATATATCCTATTACTACTCCTTCCGTTCTGACTTCTTCTAATTTTTCGTCTTCTATCTTTATATTCACTATTTCCTTATTTTTATTTCCCTTGCATATCAGTATTCTTGTTTTACTTTTCCTTACTTTTATAGGATACTATTTTGTCAATATGGCTAATATCATAGCGAGCACAGAAATGATTTCTTTTCCTGTGCGCCATGTTTGGTTCTGTATTTCTGGCACATTTTCTCTTTCGGAAATCGCCGACATCTAGTTTTCTATCTCCTAATTTTTATAATACAAGTTTGTGGTCATGGAAAACACAAAAAAAAAGAAAATGAAAAGCAAACCATTTTGGAAAGCTTGACTTTTCCGTAACTTGGTAGATATTCTCGTATTGGGTTCAAGTTATGAAGACATTAAACGTTGATATTTTCGATCTTTTGTCCTGCGCCAAGATCAGGCATAGGCAAATAAACAATATGGTGAAAATGCTTTCGTAAGAAAGAGAATTATGAGAAAAAATGGAAAAAGTGGTATTTATGAAGCTACCAAAACACGCTAAATACCCAACGAATAATCGTTTAAGGTCGTCTACCTTCCAACTTGTATTTGACCCCTCTTACCCTGTACAATACCTTAATCTTAGAATAAATTTGCATTTGACGTCGTAGTTTTTGTAATTGTTATTATTTTTTAACAACAAAAAAATAGGCAACGTTGTATATGTACATTATTTCTATTACAGTTCATTGGAATCAGAATAAAGGAAAGTGCGGAATTTGTGGCGACAGTTATGATAAAAAAGAGCCGCGGCCTCACGAAGCCGGTGGGACTTATGCTAATGGTATAATAACCCGTCGATATATATCTGGCCAAGAGATAAATATTGAAGTAGAATTGACGACAAACCATTACGGACGATTCGAAATAAACCTCTGTCCAAACAACGATCCCTACAAAGAAGTAACGCAGGAATGTCTCGACAAATATCCACTGAGGGTCGTTGGCCAGGATGACCATAGGTACGTATGCATGTGAGCGAATAAACAATATCAAAAAGGATTTTTATGACAATTCGTACAGTTCTATAATAAGATGGAAATAGCATCTCAGACTGAATTTCTAATAATAATAATAATAAGAAAATACTGGAATTACCAATAGGTTTTCCATTCGAACAGAAGACCACTATTACTTTCTTTGTTTCTCCATAAACAGTTTCACCTTGCGACAGTTTCAATTGTTGACAACATCATCATCATCATCATAAGGCAATCAATCCTAAGACAGGTTGGACACGTACTTCTACTCTTTGCTATCCTGAGCTAATCTTCAGAACTCCTTAAGACCCATATCCTTAACTATTTGCGAACAGCAATCTAATCTAGGTCTACCTCTACCTTTCTTAACTTCCGTTTCTGCCTTTAATATGTTTCTGACCAGACCTTCAAGCTTTAAAAGGTGTCCTACCAACCTATCTCACCTATTTCTTATTGACTTCCATAGAGTCCTCTGTTCTCCTATTCTTTCTAGTACCTCGTCATTTCTAATCTTCTCTATCCACGGTATCTGTAACACCACATTTCGAACGCTTTTGACCTTTTCCTTTCGCCGCGCCCACTGTCCACGTTTCGCATCCATACATCGCCGTGCTCCAAACATACACCTTTAATAACCTTTTTCGAATTTCTAAATTAACCGTTCGCGACCATAGAAGTGACTTCATTTTACTCTACTATTCCTTTCGTCCTGACTTATCTGACTTCCTAGATACCTAAAATCAGCCACTTATTTTACTTATTCGTCTCATATCTTTATATTCGCCTTTTCTCTACTTTGTCTTCCCTTGCATACCAGCATTTTTGTTTTACTTTTATTTATTTTCGTACAGTACTGTTTTGTCAATACCGCTTCCATTTTATTTAAAACTATCACTAACTACTAACTTACCTTATTTGCAACAATTAACAGGTTAAATACTATTATTTACTCTTAATTGAAGTATTTCCGGTGTTATTGAAGAGAAAAATAAGATCTGAAAGTATTGATTAATTATTGATTAACAACTCTTATTTATCTCAAAATGTTTTAACAACATGATAGAGACACCAACACTAAAACACTTTTTCGAAAAAGGTTTTTTTTTTGTTTTGATCTAAATCTGTAAATTCTGTGTTTGGAGCGTTTGAGCTCATATTGATTTCCAAAGTGGATATATATATTTGCTTCTAAAACAATTGCAGATTCTGACTAAAATGAAAGTACAAAATTGAGCTGCAAGTAGTACTCTGAAGTATTGACGATTTAAAAAGATTTGTTGAACTGAATCTATGCCGTGAGTACCTCGACGAGATGGTAGACACGCCATCAAACACAACAAAAAGATCAGTCGAAACTTTCAGGCGAAGATCGCGATTTTGATCTTATTGGATCTAGTCAGCACGCCGTGTCATGTAGGGACCGTTTACGGGCTGCTGACGAGATATAATGAGATTGAAATCGAGATGCACTTCTGAGTCTAATTGATTTTTCTTGTTAGTACGTATCATATTAGTTCGTCGTGAATATAGGGCTAGGACAAATTTGAAAGAACCTTTACTTTTATATTAGTGTAGCATTTTTTTTTTAAAATATTGACTTTTATAACCAGTGATTATGGCCTTTAAAAAACATGAACTTGTCAATTTTTGATTTCAAAGAGTAATTAGGCATGTACGAAAGGCAACATCAAATATTAAAATTCGTGGGTCAATCAAAAAATAAAAGAACGTGCACAAACGTATAATATTTGGACCTTGAATGCTAATTAGTTGGATAGCCTACAAACATGGGCTCATATATTGAGCGTATAACACCAATAATATAATATCATTAAGTATTCAAAGGAAGTACAATATAGGATAGCGTACTTCATTGGAAAACTGGGTTAAAGTTTATTTACCACATAACAAAGTAGGCTTTGACAT
Source organism: Agrilus planipennis (assembly GCF_000699045.2). NCBI lineage: Eukaryota > Metazoa > Arthropoda > Insecta > Coleoptera > Buprestidae > Agrilus > Agrilus planipennis. The sequence goes on from NW_020438888.1 coordinate 1,370,678, forward strand.
ACCTACTTTAATATAAACCTACTATTGTATTGAGTTTTCTGAAGGAAATCCTTTAAATGGAACAAAGTTCAATATGTTGTGACAAAAACACCCATATTTATGTACAGTTACATACATGGAAGAAAATACTGTCACAAATTAATATTTTATCAAAACATCTAACGTGAAATTAAAACAATAAAAACGGAAATAAGTGAGTATATCATTATCATAAGGTCGTCAGTCCTAAGACTGGATGGTCACGCACCTTACAATTTTTCTTATACTGAGCAGTGATGAACAAAATTAACGTTAACCAAGACCAAGATTGTCTTTATACTAGCAAGACTAAGACTAAAACCGAACGGACAGGACCAAGATTGTTTTTATATTAACAAGATCAAAACCAGGACCGAACGAACAAGATCAAGACTAAAACTAAGACCGAACGAACAAGACGAAGACCAAAAACAAAACCGAATATGCAAGACTGAGACCAAATACGCGAAGCTAAACAAAAAAATACGGATCTGTAAGAATGTCCCTGGAGTAAGTGTTCTATGTGGCTATGTTTGGATAACGTATGGATGAAATGTAGAGATAATCTAATTTCTTTTTCCATATTTTTAATTTCTTTCAAGTACCTTGTGCTATTTTGTTCGAGAAAAGGTCAATATAAGCGTTGGAGGCAGGGTCAATTTATGATTAGGAGAAAAGGTATGTTTTTATAACTCTCAGAACTATCCACATTATTTTCTTTAAAAGTAATAGAAAATACCACAAACGTATGCTCCAACAAGGTCCATTTGTGTGGATATCTACTTGCTGAAACGAATCCCGGCGTAGCTAACCTCAACGTGATAGGCACGTTACCAAAATCGAATAAAATAATTCGAAGTGGTCCGTATTCTGTCGAAACTGCCAAAAGCGGATCGCGATTTCGATCTTTTTGGATCTCATCAGCGCGTCGCACACAGACCAACTTTTACCTGCTGTCTTAACAGTGCGTTTTAGAAAATACCACAAATGGCGCGGTAAACGCCATCTGTTGTACAATGCTACATTTTAGGATTACGTATGCTCCAACAAGGTCCATTTGTATGGATATCTACTTGCCGAAACGAATCCCGGCGTAGCTACCCTAAAAGTTGGTCTGTGTTCTGTCGGAGCTGTCTGCGACGTGCTGATGAGTTCCAAAAAGATCGAAATCGCGATCCGCGTCTGGCTATTTCGACAGAATACAGACCACTTCGAATTATTTTATTTAAAAGTAATGACTAGCTTGCGTTTATGACAGGAAATGTCTGCATTTAAGACAATTATTGTGTCGGTAAATAGAAAAACTTGTGTGGTTTGAAGAATTGTTATATGAGCGAGACCTACACACAAGACCAAAACCAAGACGAAAACCGAGACTCAATCAGGAAGGCCAAGGCCAAGACCAAGACTAGAAGTATTTAAGTAAGACCAAGGTCAATACCAAGACTTGGGCAGACTTGGTCAGACTTGGTCTTGATTCTGCTTTGCTCATCACTAATCTTGAGTTAATCTTCGCAATTTTCCTAAATCTAAAACATCTCATATCCTTAGCTATTTGTTTAATAATAATAATAAAAGCAAGGAGTCATTTATTAACCCAATCACAATTTCCTCTAAACTTGTTGGCTTTTCTTAAGGTACATCCTCGACGAAGACGGCCCCAAGAAAGCCACAATCTACTACAGCGTCCGACTGCCACCGTATCTTACATGCACCCAGTGCGTCCTCCAATGGAATTACTACACAGGAAATCAATGGGGACTTTGCGACAACGGCACTTACGCTCAAGGATGTGGAAAATCGGAACTGTTCCGAAACTGTGCCGATGTCAGCGTTGTGACTAATGTCGGAGGTGCTATTCCACCACTCTTTGTCGAAGTGGACAACCCCTATTTGTTGTTCTACAAGGACAGTACACGACCGGCGCCTTTCAACGTTTATCCGTTGATTGTGCGACATCAAGTGTGTCAAGCCAACGACAATATCAAAGCTTTGATGCCCGGAATGGACAATTGGTGTCAAAGTAATTGCCTCAAGTATCCACCAAACTGTCCCAAAAGCATTTGTAATTGTCCGTAAGTGTTTTTAATGTTGGGTCGTTTATATGGGATTTATGTTATCTCATGAAATAGAAATCGACAGATTTGACGATCGATTGGGGTCGACTGTCGAGGGTTGCTAAGCTTCTTACTAGGTCGCAACTAAATATAAATAAAAACAACATCATCATCATCCTCATAAGGTCCTCAGTTCTAAGACTGGTTGGACACGCACCTGCACTCCTTCCTATCCTTAGCTAATCTTCGCATTTCCCTAAAACTAGAACAACCCACATCCGTAACTATTTGCGAACAGTAATCTAATCTAGGTCTACCTCAACCCCTCCTAACTTCTCGTAAATGTGACTAAGAAGCTTAAACATACGATCTCTAATCTCTTGTCCTGCATGAATTTCCCCCTGTATCTCGTCTACCCCTGGCGCCTTATTATTCGTTAAGTTTTTTAATGCTACATCGAACTTTCTCTCATTTTGGGATAACCTAACTCATCTATCTCTACACTATTTTCCTTCTCTAATATATCTCATAAGTCACGGTTTTCGTATACGTCCTCTAAATATTCTTTCCACCTATTTGCCTTTTCCTCATTTTCTATAAAAATGCCTTGTTTCTTATATTTTTACTACTGCATCCTACATCTCTAAAATTCCTTTTAATTATACTATAAGTCATCGGTTTTACCTACTTCAAACTTTTCTTCTACTTTTTTACAATTTCTATCCTTAGCTGCCCTGCACTTCCTAATTATTTCCCACATTATAGCCTTATATCTCTTTTGCCCCTCTTCGTTTGTCCTGTTTTTATATTTCCGCCTTTTTTCCATCAATCCTACAATTTTCCATTCTGTTTTCCATTCTGTTTTTATGTCCCTGTCATTCGTTTCTTCTGCCGCCTTTAGTATTTCGTCTGTCCTTTTTTTAGCATTTTAGCTTTTCTGAGTCAAGATGTCTCCTATCTTCCTTTTTTTTCAGAGTTTTCAATTTAAGATTAGTCTTCATAACTACTAAGTTAAGTCGCTATTTATATCTACCCCTGGATAACTCCTACAGTCCTTCACTTGATTTTTAAATCTTTACCTAATAAGTATGTAAATAAGAACATAAAGGATAAATATTCGGAGATTGAATAATGTCGATGTGTTACGTCTAATTACACTCGTTTAGGTTTCTGTAAAAAGGCTTTTGATAGCTAATATGACACAGGTACTTCCTAATGAATGTTCTAATGTCGGCCTTCGAAATTTCAACCCCAAAGTACATTACTTTACACTTAATCGATCTGGTTTTCGTCATAAATGAATTTGGAAATTATGGAGTAAACGATTTGTGAGATCTTGAGTACAAACGCACAGAGAACGTTAAACAAATTCCAACTTGACCCTAAATTTATGTAAAAATGTGGAATTTATGCAAAAAAGTTATTTACTAATGAATAATTAAAGAAAGTTTTCCAGGTAGTCCTTAGCGAGAATTTTCAAATGTTTGAAATTGTTTTGCACAGCCGGTTTCACATCATCATAAATACATTACAGAATATAATTTTTTTTATGGATTTTTATTTTTCCACAAAGACAGACAAATTTTAAAGCTAATGTTGTCTAGTATCAATTGAAACAGCAAATAAGTATTACTGTTTTTGGACAACTTGTGGATTTCCGGCAGCTTTGTCTGATATTTTCAATGCGCCTAGGACGCATTAGTATTATGGTTTGTAAATGTTTGATTCAAAATTTCTGTTTGGAACAGAGTAGTGGAAGGGGGTTTGGTAAAATGGTTACAAAGTTGAATGAAGCATTTGTATATCCTATCAATATGTACAGAATGTTTAGAAAAATAATTCACTTATAGCAGGTCTACTCATATTCTCTCCAAGCATTGAACTATGTCCTTAGTAAAAATCTCATGGTTTTTAAGATCTTATAAAATCTCAAACTAACTACATAAGAAAGAATTAAGGACTAATTTTCAGTTCCGAAAATGTTAAAAGAAAAATTAAAATTATACAACAAATAATATTTGTAATAATATCAGATAATAGGACCAAACTTATTCTGCTAAATGTTGAGCTTCTTTAGTTTCCTATTACTTTATTAAAGGCTTACTGTCAATGATTTTTGAAAACTCATGCAAGCTTGGAAGAGAAATCATCAGTATTTGGTACTCACATAACGGCGGCCTTTAAATTATATAGAATTTCATTAATTCTAATGTGTTCAAATATACAAAAAACCTAAGGCTTTTATCCTGTAGACAAATCAGACTGCCTTCTCTGTCTTTTACAAAACTTTTCAGGCATTTCAAATAAGCAATGTTAAGTACAGGCACTAATTGGTATAATGTCAGGAAATAATTAAATAATATTGTAGGTAATATAATCTCAAAAGCTATTTTTTTTCTTTTTTCATATTATTATACGCTTTGCAATAACAATTGATAAAACTGAATTTCATCAGTAATCAAAATAATTGATCAACTACGATTTTTCTGTCAAAATCCTAAAAAGTATGCGGTTCTTCTTAGATGAAATGTTTAGATTATTTTGGCGACTATCAACTAAATCAATACCAAAAATAGTTAACATTTAGTTTTCGCTTCTCATTGAATTAGGTATCACCTCCTACGGTGATTTGTGAAATGCGCTTTCACATATTAAAGAAGTAATTTCCTCATTAATATAGAAAAGCAAAGTATAACTTACCTTAACGCTGTAGGTATTAATTTGCACACTGTGGAATTTTCATGGTGGTTCCCATATGATGTTACGACACGATGTCCGCAATGAAAAGTTCGCATTTCACATAGTAAAAGATGTTAAAATAGATTAAAAGTAAAGTAAATATAAATAGATCGGAAGCTGGATAGAGGTGAACTTCACCTATTATATATAGCATGCTCTTTTGGGGGTTAATAATTTACCCTTTCATAAGAAAGACAAAAAGGTTCTAGTCCGATGTGTTATAAGTTTTTCGGTCATGTTGAAATTAAAATTCCTTTTTTAGAAAAAATTGTGTTTTCCGTGATACATATTGCATGCATTTGCAACGTAGAATAGTTAAAGGTGATTTAAGGCGAAAGACATGCAATCTGCAACAGTACAAAGGAAAAAAAAGGGTGGAAGATTTTCATTTTAGTTTGAGATAGTTCAAGACCCCAACTAGTTTTTCCACTTTTGTGGTAACGAAAGATGCATCAAGTTCCTTTTCTTTTTCATTGACTTGCAATTTGAAAACACAGAATTTTATACTGAAACGTTCGAGCCCTTTAGGCTGTTGAGGATTGCATGACTTTTAGTACTAGACAGTTTCTTACAAAGGCATTGAATGTGATGCATCGGTAAACGCAATTTTTTCCAAAAAGTAACATTTTAATTTTCGGTATGATTGGAAAATCTGCCTTGGTTAAGAACCTTTCTATTTTTTTTATCAAAAGGTAAATTCATCATCATAAGGTCGTCAGTCCTAAGACTGGTTGGACACGTACCTCCACTCTTTCCTATCCTGAGCTAAACTTCGTATTTCCCTAAAACTAGAACAGCCTACATCTACCTCTATCCCTCCTAACTCCTGTTTCTGCCTCTAATATGTCTCTGACTAGACCTTCATGCCTAAGAAGGTGTCCTACCAACCTATTTCGCCTATTGTTATTGACTTCCATAGAGTCCTCTGTTCTCCTATTCTTCCCAATACCTCTTCATTTCTAACCTTTTCTACCCACGATATCCCCATCATCCGCCTATAACACCACATTTTGAACGCTTTTAACCTTTTCTTTTCCGCCACGCCCACTGTCCATGTTTCGCACCCGTACAACGCCGTGCTCCAAACATACACCTTTAACAACCTTTTTCGAATTTCTAAATTAATGGTTCGCGAGCATAGAAGTGACTTGTTTTTGTTAAAGGCGACACGACCCTGCGCTATCCTCTGCTTTACATCCCTACTACTTCCATCCTGACTTATCTGACTTCCTAGGTATCTAAAATCAGCCAGTTCTTCTAATTTTTATTATATTCCCTCTTTCCCTACTTTTTCTTCCCTTGTATACTAGTATTTTAGTTTTACTTTTATTTATTTTTATACAGTACTGATCTGTCAGTACCGCTTCTATTTTTTAAATGGCTAAAAAGGTAAATTATGAACTCCCAAAAAGGCATGCGATAAAAGATCGGAAAGCCTCCACCTGTGCCCAATTTTCGGTATGCTAATTTTTTCGCCATCAAATCATTCTCTAGACCATAGTCTCAAAATTCGGAAAATGATAATAATTATTTACAAATTTATTTATTGTCCCGAAGATGAATTATCTTTCTTTATCAGAGTGACTTTTACTTTATCGAAGATTGTACAAACAATGTGACTCCATCTTTAACATCTTTTAGAGTAGCACGCACAATTTTATCACGTTTAGGCAATAATCATAACATAAAACATAACACAAATATCACTTTTATAACACTATCGTTATTATTTGTTGTCCACGAGATTGTTTTGCAATTAATAGAAGAGTTATTTCTTATTGTTCGCAATAAAAAACAGATACCGACAACAAACTTACCAGTAAACATTGTTCATCAAAATGAGTTGCTTTTTCTGACTTCATGTTCGGCATTATTCGGGTGATAACGGTCAACACGTGTACTTGGTGACTCAATTTCTGTATATATAAAACTTACATTCTCCGTGATATACGGACTGCTTATTTAATCTTTTAAACAACTTGAAAGAAAATGTGATCTACTACGGGCTCAGTAAATGATTAAGTTGGGATCGATAGATTAGAAATTTAATAGGTATATGAAAAAATAAAATTTGAAAAACCTTTCTGTATCTAGACTTGATGAGAGTAGTTGTTTAATATTGTTTTTGAGATTTTTTTAATCACGATAAATTGTATTTGTAAATTCTTTAACATAGAAAAAACCTTGTTCTTTCAAATACTCAATTGTAACATACATAGGTAAAGGTCTAGATGGGGGGGGTCGAAAGAGGAGGTCTCCCCCACCACTGTACCATAAAAAATTCGTGGCGGTTTCATCCTCATAAAAAGTTATGGGGGTTCAAAGTAATTAATATACCAATTTTTATATATTTCTAGGCATGTAAATATTTATATAGTCATTCTTAAACAATATTCAAAGGTAAAACTAATGGAAAAATACATAAAAATATTGAGAAAGTTATATAAAACATTATTTAAATATCTTTATCAATAGGGTAGGTTAGGTTAGGTTAGGTTATCGGGTTTTGTTCAAGTGACCACCCTCTTTC
>NW_020438888.1:1379361-1380691 GCF_000699045.2 Agrilus planipennis
GAAAAATACATAAAAATATTGAGAAAGTTATATAAAACATTATTTAAATATCTTTATCAACAGGGTAGGTTAGGTTAGGTTACGTTAAGTTATCGGGTTCTGTTCAAGTGACCACCCTCTTTCGATCCCCCACCTCCATCCGCTTGAAAATGTTTTTTTTATTGAATTTTATTTGAATTATAGTGTATGAAAATTGTCAAAATAATCAACTTTCAACCCCCATAACTTTTTATGGGGGTGAGACCACCACAAATTTTTTATGGGGTTTTACTCAGGTGACCACCCTCTTTCGATCCCACCTACCCCCACCCCTTAGGGGCCATCATCTAACCCACATAACTTTTTATGGGGGTAAGACCGCCACGAACTTTTTATGGTACAGTGGTAGGGGAGACCTCCTCTTTCGATCCCACCCATCATCTAGATCTATAGACCCATACATATTTAATCCTTGATATTACTTTTTAAAAGACTTTTATACACACATTCCAATAAATCCTTTATAATAAAAAATAATAACGTTATCATCATCATAGGTTCGTCAGTCTGTTTGTACACGCACCTTTATTATTTCCTATCCTGAGGTAATCCTCGCATTTCCCTAAAACTAGAATTTCCCACGTCTCTTTACTCCTGTTTCTGCCTTTAATATATTTCTAACTAGCCCTTTCATGTCACTTTCCATTGTGGAAATTAATTTCATTTATTTATTTCAGGACAACGTGTGAAGCAATAGGGGAATATGCAGGACAAAAAGGGGCTGATGAACATTGTATGGACCAATGTATCGTCTATCCCCCCAAATGTCCCTCGTCATGTCGATGTCGCGATGAAGGTAAAAGTTAGAAGCAAATAGCAGAAAAAATAAGAATTATTGAAATTAAATTCGGCTGTTCGATAATATTTAATTAATATTGCGGACAATGAGATTTCTGTCCCATTTGGTAAACATTTCGTACAAAAAATAAATTAAGGATTTTTGATAAAAGTTGTTTCTATTTTGAGTGAACCTACCCCATATGTCTGCTTTAATGTAAGAAATAATTTGTTACAAGCTGTAAATGTCACGTAATACGAGGATGGATTGATAAGTTTCCGGCCTGACCAAGAAAAACAAGGTTTTTAAAAATTTTTTTTTTTTAATAATAATAATAAAAGCAAGGAGTCATTTAACATTTCTCATAGCGGTGTTCCAGTCTATTAATGCCATCTCTATAGACTGATTCGTCAAGCTCCTCAAAATAACCATTTACAGCTTCGATTACTTCTTCATTGTCCGCAAATCTCTTACCGCCAAGCCATTTTTTGAGATTAGGGAACAGAAAATAGT
>NW_020438888.1:1382033-1390894 GCF_000699045.2 Agrilus planipennis
ACTTTCAAATATATTAATTCTACATGCTTAATTATTTATAGAGGTGTATAATTAAATTTATTTACACGTACATTTATATGCATGTATGTACCTATGCCACGAATGACATGGCGATTCATTAATAAAAAAAAAAACATTGTCAAATTTTTGAAACAAAACAATGAAAAACTCTGGTCACTATTAATAGTGAAACAATAAATTGAAAATAATAGTTGTTTCTGGTTTTTTTTTTAATGAATTTATACAGCTATGTTTTTGATTATTTGTATGCAAATTATTAACAAAAAAGTCAACAGAGTGTATTTTTTAGTTTACGTCACGATTATTTTTATTTTAATTTACGAAACGCATTAATTTAGTGGGCAGTGATTCTAATGTAAATAAATATGTTACTTTTACCTTTAGTGGTTATATAAAATGGGCTTTAAATTTTAATTTTTTCTGTTTACTGAAAAATATGGCGAAAAATTAGGTAACTAGCAGCTATTTAAGGAGGAGGTAACATTAATATACTTCTAAAATTTTTATAAAATATTTGCTAGTGTAAACACTTTTATTAATTCAAAATCGTTTCGATCGTTATTGCACTAATAGAATAAATAATTCTAATCGGTTTCGTTTTTAAAAATATGTAATTATCTATAGTAAATCCAACGTTAATCGTAAATCAGTTTCAATAACCTTCATTTGTACCTACCTACCTTTCGCACTGCGATGAAATTGAGGTTAGGTTAGGCTAGGTAAGGTTGATTAAACACGTCATCTTTTATGACCTTCAGGAAAAGTTTTAAACACAGCAAATTTTGATATCCATCCACAATGTCATAAAAAACAAAGTTTGATGAGACATTTTTTTGTTTTTATGATTAGGTAGACCTTTTTTGTTAATAGCTCAAATTAAATTTGTCTTGTTTGAACGAAAAATATATAAATAAATAAATAAATAATTTGAAGCTATCAACGAAAAAAAAAGTTAAAAACTTGACGAATATTGTGCCTAAACCTTATCAATTGTCATATGATGTTTTCATGAGATTCTTAAAGTGTAAGAAGGGTTTTAAACTTCTTCCTGAATAGCGTTGATCTTACCGTAAATAAATGACTATATTCGGAGAAAGGCGGATAATAAGAGAAACGGAGAAAGTTACGGTGGTGATGGCAATAAAAAAAAAAAATGCGTCGTCATTAGCCGCGTAAATCTTAAGCAATTTCAGGCGAGATTATAACCAATTGGCGAAGGTAAATTTAATTAATTGATTAAGTAATAAAAAAAAAATAAAAAATAGGTCAAACAGAAACTTATTTTCCACTGTAATGGCTCCCAATATGCGACGGTGGTCCATGTTTGTAACGACTAGCTGGACGAGAATGGACGATTGCGTAGTGATCGCTGTGAGACGATATAGATCTCGTGGAGTTCATTGTTGAACCCCCGGACGTGTAACCTTTGGGGTGTTGGGGTGCCCCATTTAGGGAGTACCTGAAATACAACAGAATGTGGTCTCCGCAATTCGGTAACTGTGTCTTTCGAGTGCATTCGAGCGGAAAATATCTCAGACGACCTTCGATTTTGACACGGTCAATCATACTAATTGATCTAATAAAAAGAGTCCAATTCGTAGAAAATAAACAACGCAGAAATAATAACAATCCGAATATTGTTTGATTCAGTTTGTTTCTGCAGTAACTAATGTGAAAGAAATATATAGCAACGTTAATAATCCACATTCTACTTTTCATTTTAATGCCAAAGATACGGGAGGAATCTTTAGTATCAAGTATGTTACAAGACTTCTTACAAATAAAGATTGGACTCTTTCTTTGCAATCATTTTTGTACAGAATTGGTCTAACTTTATGGACTTAGACTTTTACGTAAATGATTTTAGATTTATCGATTAATTTTGATATTAATCGAGATTAAGATATGAACAGATTTCGCCACCTACTGATAGTTAGCCGAAACTGCTTGTGACGTACTGATGAGAACTAATAAGTTCGAAAACTGATGGTGACCAAGAACTTATTTTTCAATAGTATAATTTTCTAAAACGGATTTTCAGTTGCTTACCTTGATCCGTACTGACTTCCGTGCCAGGACCTGTAAGGATCGTAGTCTTCGATCATGCTCGGTTCCTTCTCGATTATTTCTGTCCTTGCGCACGCGCAAGTCATCGCTGAGCACAGGAAGATGTTAATAAGGAGCATAATAAGTAATAATACACCTAAAGCAATACACAGCCACAGGAGCCAGGAAGGATGGATCTTTTCTTCGCACACTTCCTGGGACGCCAAGAAGGCTTCCGAAGGATCGAGGACGAACACACTTGTTGCAGCCATCACGACGCCTTCCTCGTTGTCAGCACCTTTGACAGCTACGGAAGAAGAGTCGCAGGAAGACGGAGAGCAACGGCCCTTGCAAAGAACTATGTCACACTAAAAAGAGAGATATGTTGTTGTTCATAACGTATAGTGTGTTCAATATATATTTATCTTGGTTTACGACATTTTTCTGATAATATTTTCACAAATTTTTTGACACACACGACTTTGAACTTGTCTGCCTCTGTCGTGAAATTCTACACGCATTTACTAGACATTAGAGTCTAAACTTTTTGAAGTGAAACTTCTATATAGATGGGGTATTACGATTTTTTCTGTCACGAAAAAGAGAGGGGGCAACGGTTGTATTAGATGGATATAATGCGCAGCCGCGCGGAGAGCGGGCTGTCCGCTAGAGTCCCGGCGGCATGTGCTGTGCTCAGCTGTTGTTTTCTTACCTTTGCTCTCCAAGTGGCTGCGCATCATTGCCTTTAATTGTGGTCTGTGTAACAACCAAATCATAATTTGCAGTAAACCTGTGAAAACGAAATGTGTGTTGGGACACATAGTAGAAGTAAAACTTCAACGGACAAGTGGAAAAACGAATGGCAACGGGCAAGTGGAAAAACGAATCGCAACAAAATTTTTATTTCAAGTTATACGGGCAGATTGTTAATGTACTTGTCCAATTTGAAAACCTGCCCGTAAAACTTGAAGTAAAAATTTTGTTGCAATTCGTTTTTCCACTTGTCCGTTCAAGTTTCACGTCTACTATGCGTCCCAGCACACATTTTGTTTTTTATACCCTGAAGAAGTCTTGATAGAGTTACGACACAGTACCTGTGAGGTAATTAAGTATGGATTTTTTTGAAGTCGTATTTTGCAATAAAAAAGTTTATGAAGTGTAGAAGTTACTTTATTATCTCCAGTCAAGGTGGATGATTTAACTACTTTCAGTTGGGATGGAGTATTTAAATACCGCCCGTCGGGGAAAGTAGATTTGTATTTTACTGACTATAAAGTTTAAAGGGGGAAATTCTTTATTTTTAGCTTTGAGGGCCATGAAATTCGGGTGAAATCTGTATAATCTGGTGGAAGAAATTAAAAAGTAAATTCAACAATTGATGGAGTATTTTATGTTTGAGAATTTGTTAGTGAAATGTTCATTTTCTGCAAAATAAAGGGGATGAAATCTTCTCATTAAACATACCCTGATGTTCACCCTTTTTTGTCTTAGGGTAGGCGCCTGCAGAAATGTTAATTTCCCTGCTTAATGATGCGTACATCTAATGAAAGTCTTATTTTTAATGAGCATCAAAAGTTAAGTGACAAAATTTTGTCAGAAACCGACCAATCTAAAAAAGGATACTTTCTCCTTTACTAATTAGAAATCATAATCCTTAAAGTAACTGCAAGTTTTCTTCATATTTATTTATGCAGGGGTCAACTGTTAAACGAACACTGTATTTTTTTGTTGACAAAATACTTTAATTTCAAGTATTTTTACATATAAACTAATGTTTTTGGTATTATAGCTTTAAATTTCAATGTTTTCTGCATCTTTGATATAGATATTAGCATCGTCGTTTCTCCAAACAGAATATTTAATGATCTCGTTTCTCCAAACAGAACATTTAATGATCTCCATGACAGTATAGTGAAAGTTTCAAATACAGGCAGTTATGATAATGTAGTAGTTCTTTGCTTGGTTTAGTAATTGAACGACACTGCCTGCGGCGTGCTGATGAGTGTTAATAAGACATCTCTTTTTGACTTTCAAAACTAGCATTGAGAAAGCCCAACAGTTGAGGGCGAGACGTTAGCTGTTGTTTTTTAATAAATAAAACAACTTTTAACCCCTGCTGGTTTTGACTTATCAACTGATTAAATATTAGATGAAAGAAAGGAGAATATAGACGTTAAATTTTTGTTAGTAGCATTCGTTGTTGGAGAGCCGTAATCCTTTTAATTTGCGTTAGTAAAACGTCTAATAATATGAAGAACACATGTAATAATTTTCGAAATGTAGACATGCAATCAACAAACACCCTGTACATGTTACAGGTAATAATTTAAATTGGACGTGTCATGTGTCAAGATATGAGACAAAGAGTGATATCATTGCCATGGAAGTAATAATATAAATCGATCAATAAATAATTGGGTGCGGTCTATGTCTAGGAATGAAGTTTCACTTCTCCGCGTATGTTCGTATGTATTAACAAGACGAAAGGTGGCTCAGATAGTGTGCACATAACGGTCCTCGAGTTTTAAATTTTACATCGGATTATAATACTTAATTATGCGTGAATATGAATTTAAATCAGGCATTATAGCGAACGACTGCACGGTGATAAATTGGACAGTTTGTAGAACTTGCCTGGTAGATACAGTAAGCGACTAAGACACTGTCCGAGATAAAAATGTTCAGTCTCTCAGAGTCTCTAAAAGCGAGACTCGAATCTCCGTCTCTCATCGAGTCCCTCTGGTGTCGATGAGAGAGACTGTCAAGAAAACTGTTTAGCGTCTCTAAACGAGAGACTCGAATCTCTCAATAAGTGGTGTCTCGATAGACGTGGTTAAAATTTTCTAAGTTCAACATATTTCAAAGATCCCAGTCTTTCTACGAGAGACTCGAGTCTTTCAATTTTTCAGTTTTATTCATTCAGTCTCTCTGTGAGAGACTCGAATCTCTGAATTAACAATTTTATCGTTCGAGTCTCTCATACAGAGACTGTGAGAAATCCATAAAAACACCTAGGCAATAACTGTGAAAGACGCTCTCAGAGACGCCGAATGACTCTGAAAGACTTAGAGAGACTGACAATTTTTGTCTCCGATGCACATACTTAAATTCGTTTAAAAATCACGAAATTTCTTTTTCAACATGTAATTTATAAATGATGTAAATATCTGAACACTTCAACTAGGTTGAGCTAACCCTAATATAATGAATTTTGGTCTATATCTGCCCCTTATAACTACCCTTTCTGTTTCTATATGTATTTTCATCATTTATTTACAACATCACATCTAGCTGCCATTTTGTGAAAGGGGGAATACCCTTCATAAAAAAATTATACAAGCCTTTTCTGCAGTTAATTTAATAAATCTATAGTAATAATTTAATAATAAAGATTCTATTCAGCCAGAAAATTTGAAAAAGTGGTTTCAAATTTTTCATGAAATACTACTTTCAGATTTTTTTTTTGACTTATATGACTATATATATAAACTCGCGGTTACGAAAATATTTTAAGAAAACTAATTACACAGCTTTTTTACGATGATGACTAAATAGGGTAGGTTGCGACCGCTACTCACCATTACATCCCTTATACGTGCATTCAAGATAAAAAATTGCCGTTTACGAAAAATATTAACCTAGGACCTTTCTCGAGTGGTTTACAATTAATAAAACTTCCAGAAATTCGACACCTAAGGTAAAGTCTGTAGACCGAACGAGGGTTTAACGAACTGTACTCTATTCTTTTGCCGAGCACTGTACAAACTACAGAAGTGTAGTATGGGATATTCACGATATGTATAGATACGACAAGAAAAGGTTGTAGACCCCTGGTAGTTAATTAAGTTTGGGTTTTCGTTTAGAAAAAAATGCAGACATCAAAAGGCCAATATTTACTCTTTTTTTTATTATTTACAAAAGATACTGGAAACTGTTCTCGAAGAACCAAAGAATTAACATTAAGAACCTGTTGTCCGAGGTGACATTTTTTAGCATGGGTTTGATTATCGGAATATTATACATTACCACCGCGTAGATAAGGTAAATTAGGTATTGGTATAATTATTAACCGATTTTGTGGGATTTTACGACCTATTAAAATGTTTTACAGAAATAAAAGACACACACTTAAATTAAATAGTGATTTAGAGTAAAAAAAACCATTTACACAAAAATTTAATATTGGGAAAAATCGTAGTCAGAATCTACTTAATGATCAAATTATAATGAGTTGAAAATTAACACCAAAATTGGTTGTGCCTTTCTTTCTTTTATTTTAAAAGTGTAATGTGTCAAAATTGAAGTTTATTTCATTAATTAACACCCACGTTTATTTTTTTGCACCAAAACTAATTTTGAAATGAAACTATTACACATGGAATACCTTAAATCCATTCAATATAGATTACTTNTACAGAAAGGGTAAAAATGCTGTTCAAGCCAGAAAGAAATTGACTGATGTGTATGGAGAAGGTGTGTTGACAGTACGCCAGTGCCAGAACTGGTTCGCTAAATTTCGACCAAATTTTGATATCGAAGATGTACCACGTTCGGGAAGGCCGGTTGAAGCTGATAAAGCCGCGATAAAGGCATTAGTTGATGTGAACCGGCGAATAACAACACGTGAGATCGGATTGAGGTTAAATTTATCAAATTCAACATCATCATTAGGCTAAGTCACATTTTTAGCGTTCCTACCCCTAACAAATGTTATAATAAGTAAACAATTTCTTGCGATTAAAAATAGCAATGACAATGACTTCCTATCGTAATGAAAAATTTTAAGAATTGTCAAGTTAAGAAAAAAATAAAAATAACATTGATGATCCTTAGATCCCCAACCCCCTTTGTCATATTTTGCCACACTAACCAGTGCCCCCTTTCCCTTATTTGCGACGTGTTTTATGAAAGGTCCCAGAGACTGAAAGAACCTCGCAATTGTAGAAAATTGGTTTTAGTCGACTTTACAGAAACTAGAACATGCTAAAAAAGTTTGCCTCAAAAACTACAGATTTTTTTAGGAGTAGTGGCCATTGAGACTTTTAATCATGAACATTTTCTTAAAGTTTCATTAGAATCAACCGAAACCCACTTTCCTATCAGAACCTACCGGAGTCCTATCGATTTCCAAAGTTTATTATCGAAGAATAGTATTTTTGTTCTTACCTGAAAGTGAACTTCCGAACTATTAGGGAACTTGAACATCGAAGTAAGTTGTGCGTTTGCTTCCCCTTTGGCCTCGTCATAACTGAAGGGCCCGATGACGTCCCTGTTAATCGGGCATCCCTTGTCATCGATCAGAGGCACGCTACTGTTCAATTTATCGAATGCAAAGCAGGACCGGACTTTGAATCCGTAGGTGCCGTCCGGTTTCGATATTTCCGCCCGTAGAGTGTATGGGCGGCCGTAAACCGTTTGGATGACTTTTTTCTCGTCCTCGATTAGCCTGAGAGACACTAGCGAAGTTTCGTTTTTCGCATTACGAAAACCGGCCTTGCCGCACGTAATCACGTAGAATTTGTCGTCGGCTAATTCTAACGTCTTGTGTATTCTAACGGCGATCGGAACTGACCTTTCTTCTGTTTTCTGAAAATAAATGAGAAAAGGTTAATGTATTTTTTAAGAAATTCAATATCAATGATTTAAAAAAATGAAACGGAAAGAATATACAAGAGAAACGGATAAACTTTCTATTGAAAAAAGTTTCAACTGGAAAATAATGACGATATTAAAGTATTTGAAAGTACCTAGTAGGCATTACATATGCTGAAGCTTCATTGCAATTTAAGAGAAATTGTTTTAGAGTTTCCTGCATGTAAAAAAAACACAGGGTTATCTATAAATGCTATTTTTTTCCGATTTTCAAACATTAAAGATTGAGTGACGCACAGGAAAGCACTGCTCGAGAACTCACATGAACGAATTAATAGCTGAATATTTGGTATTGGGTCTTTCTGCTAAAAAAAGTGTTTTTTTTTCGAAATAAAGGTTTTTTACTTCAAGAGACATTGCTGATTTTTGAAACATCTTGAACTTAGATATGAGGAAAGGCACGACTAATAGCATTGTTTTAAATTTAAAGGAAAACGATAAGGATTTTACCAGATCTGGGCAAAGCCCCAACCAAAAGCCCTTGGTGTTCCAATTATATTTTAACAAGGATTTTGAATTACCAATTACTTCAAAAGGAATTACACTCATTCAAATAACAAAGTACTTTAAAGCAGCTTGAAAACTCCTTGAATTACAAATTACAAGTAATTTGGTTATTAAGCCTCAAATACTTCTTCATGTAAGGGCTTGAATTAGAGGGCTTTAAGCCCTGAAAGTACTGGAAGCACATTATCAAGCAGAAAGCAATGAAACTCTGCCCAGCGTTGAGTTCATTATTAGGTTTGATAGGTTTTGAATATACATCGTTATCATAAGGTCGTCAGTCCTAAGATTGGTCGAACACGCATCCCTCCACTCTTTCCTATCTTGAGCTAATCTTCGCATTTCCCCAAAACTAGAACATCTCACATTCTTTTGCGAACAGTAATCTAATCTAGGTCTACCTCTACTCTTCTTAATTCCTGCTTTTGCCTCTAATATGTTTCTAACTAGCCCTTCATGCCTGAGAAGGTGTCCTACCAACCTATCTCGCCTATTTCTTATTGACTTCCATAGAGTCCTCTGTTCTCCTATTCTTTCTAATACCTCTTCATTTCTAACCTTTTCTACCCACGATATCCTCATCATCCGCCTATAACACCACATTTCGAACGCTTCTAACCTTTTCTTTTCCGCCGCTC
>NW_020438888.1:1392775-1431055 GCF_000699045.2 Agrilus planipennis
CGATCAGTTTTTTGCCAGCAAAGACCAAAAATTTTATGAGCGTGGAATTATGCTACTACCAGAAAGATGGCAAAAGGTGTTGGACCAGAACGGTCAATATATAATTTAATAAAGTATTTGTTTATTATACGAAAACTGTCTTTCATTTCCACAACAAAAAATGAAATGACTTTCCGAACAACCCTATATTTACACAAGAAAGGAATAGATACGATTTTACTAATACAGGAAAAGTAAAAACAACACGCCTTTATGGTTTTAAAATGGGAAATATACTTAATAGTCTAGCGAAATTAGGTTTCGACTTGACAGAGAAAATTATAATTGCATTGGACTATAAATATAACAAAACCTACTTCATTACGATCAATTTAAAACAGTTTACTATTTTCTTCTGCCATTTTTTTGACCCATATAATAAAATAGTGATGTTAAAGTTGGTGCAGTCTCTAATAATTACAATAAAACTAATGATACTTTTTGTTACTTTTACCGACACTTTAAGTTTTCCTGCCATTGTTCACACTATCATAAGGTCATCTGTACTAATTGTAACCAGTCGCTTAAGTGCTTTGTGAATTTAGTCAATTACATACTTTTCACTTTATTAACGCGCAAACAGGTACACTTATGAATTCACTAATAAAAATGTTTAAACTATTTGATTTTCTGTTAATTTAGTACATTACATTATTTACCGCTTTATTAAAATAAAAACAAATGATCCAATTAATTATTAACTAGATTAATTGAATATTTGTCTTTATTGTAGGCAATTATGGAAAGTTAGCAACTATAGAAAAATAGAGGCTAATACTGAAATCCCTCAAATATTGAATAAGGAAATCCCACAATAGTAAAAACCCTAGACAAAAATTTTTAGTCTCTTTCCAGTCTCTCAGTCTTTCATTGTCTCTGAGAGTGTCTTTCACAGTTTGTCAATTATTGCTTTATGAATCTCTCACAGTCTTTGTATGAGAGACTCGAACGATAAAATTGTTAATTCAGAGATTCGAGTCTCTCACAGAGAGACTGAATGAATAAAACTGAAAAATTGAGAGACTTGAGTCTCTCGTAGAAAGTCTGGGATCTCTGAAATATGTTAAACTTAGAAAATTTTAATCATGTTTATCGAGACACCACTTATTGAGAGATTCGAGTCTCTCCTTCAGAGACTGGATACGAAATAAGGATCTCTCTATGAGCGACTGGAGTCTCTCGTTCAGAGACGCTAAACAGTTTTTTTGACAGTCTCTCGACAGTCTATCTCAGCGACAACAGAGATTCGATGAGAGACGGAGACACGAG
This sequence comes from Agrilus planipennis, assembly GCF_000699045.2. Taxonomy (NCBI): domain Eukaryota; kingdom Metazoa; phylum Arthropoda; class Insecta; order Coleoptera; family Buprestidae; genus Agrilus; species Agrilus planipennis. Next base: position 1,394,084 of record NW_020438888.1, read on the forward strand.
TCTCGCTTTCAGAGACTGAGAGACTAAACATTTTTATCTCGGGAACAGATGAAGGATTATACTAACGAATAATTTAAATGTTTAATACAAAGTTAAATAAACAAAGATTAATTCTAATGTTATTTGAACGTATTTTTCGTAGATGTGTCCAGATTTTAAAAATAAAACTTGTAGTGTTATTTATCTACATATATATGTATAACTAATTACACGTGAGTATAATTACTTATACCTTCAAGAAAAGAATTTTTCAAATGAAACATTTTATGGTAATGAGATTAAGCACTTGTTTTCTACGCCTAATTAAATATCGAGGTGTTATTCTCATTGTGAATTTTTTATTTCCTTCAATACAATAATATTATAAAAACATTTGGCATTTATTTTCTTAGGCGCAAGTATAATATTAAAAAGGTGTACCCATCTCTTTAAATTATTAACTTTTATAAGGTTGTTCCAGTACGAATTTTTCTAAATACAGGTAACACGTCATTCTTAGAAAAAAATATGAAACGATGTTCTAAGAATATTACTAGTGGTATTATGTAGAATTGCTTACATACTTAGAATACAATTAAATATTGCTTTTAATTTGTAGGTACCTGCCTACTTTACAGACTATGTGAGAAGAATTTTAAAAATTTTAAAAGTACTTAAAATACTTTATTTAGTAAAAAAATCGGTTGTCTGTAAAGTCGGTTTACTGACGAAAGTTGAACGTGACAACGTCATAAGAAAATACTGATGGAATGGTTTCATTTTTCGAAAAAAAAATTTAATTTTATTTGTTTGATAGATATTTTGTATGGATATAGAGAAGGAGGTAAATGGAAATGTATTATTGTATAGCAGCTGTCCACGCGGACGCATCGCTCACTCAAGTAGGAGAGAGACAGATGTCGAACGCTGCCGAACGCGGAGGCCGATTGTGCCTCTTTGTCGCTCATTCCGCGCTCTCGCTTGCACTTCAAGCCTTAAATAGAACGCCTCAGAGCGAGGTAACGCCGCATCAGTCATGTTTTTTCGTGCGAATTATAAGACGTAGTCACGTCAAAAATAACAAATGTTTTTGACCACGTATTTCTTTTTACATTATCAGGAACGACAAGGTAGAGCAAATTATTTATATTACAGAGGATGGAAAAAAGGGGCGGAAGAGCTATTACGGAAAGATCAATTTGGGTTTAGAAGAAATACAGAACGCGGGAGGCCATTCTAGCTTTACGGCTAACAACAGAGAAAACGATAGACTTAGATTAGATTACTGTTTGCAAGTAGTTAAGGATGTGAGATGTTCTAATTTAGGGAAATGTGAAGATTAGCTCAGGATAGGAAAGAGTGGCCTAGAGGTCTAGACCATTGCTTAGCATTCGGGAGGACGCCGGTTCGATTCCGGGTCCGGTCCGTTTGCCTTGATCCAAGTTTTTCTGCTGAGGCAGTAATATTCCACAGATAATCTTTCACTCTCTTCTGTCTTCATTTCGTCCGTCTCATCTTTCTCACCCGAACCACCACCCACCCATTCCCACGATTCCTGAAAGCAGGCTGAAGAGGGCCTTCCGCCTTACCTTCCGGCATAGTCCGGAGGGTCTGCCCGCCCACTAGCATTACTGGCTGGTGGGAATGAAACACCCAAAAGTTTTTTTTTTCTTGAGACTGACGACCTTATGATGATGAAGACGAAAATATGGATGAAGGTACTGGTACGGATTTTTCTGTAGGAACCCGTATCTGTTAAAAGCCGATGCCAACTTTTGATGATTGGATCTAATACGTAGAATATCGTTATAAAAATATCATCTGTTGTTCTATCAGTAGATATAGATTTACTGTCCCTAGATATAATACCAATTTGCTTTTGCTGAGTACCTCAGTTTGATTGGCGATTAAACAAAATTACCATTTGCGTGCAGATGAGAACGAATTAGTCTGAAATCGCGTAACCGGTAATCCGGTCCTGGTATTTTTACAAGAATGGGACATACGTATTATACATATACGCCTATATACATACTATAATAACCGTGTAACCATTTGTTTGAATGCGCTGCACGTCACAAGGCTAACGACAATATACAGTCAACAAATAGTTGGCCATTGAGTTGGCATAATTAGAAATACCTACTTGAGCATTGCCTCATGAATATTTACTTTGTCTTTGTATGTGATTTTGTAGGTAGATCGCCTCAATACTCATGCATACCATTTTACGTCTAGTCAACAGTGCGGCTATTTTTCTTGTGTCAAACTATGGGTACTTATGGTAATCGGATTTTGCAACACACTACACCCATTAGAATAAGGAAAAATTTTATTGTGACAGTTCGATGTTTACAATAAAAAAAAAGAGGTACGCAATACATATGGATGGAAATTCTTGTTAATAGATTGCCTGATTAAAGTAATCATTTGTCGAATTCATAGAATTTGTTGCTTAAATAGGTTTCTTGGTCGGTAGATACTGTTTATTAAACTGACTCTGTTTACAATTTTTTCTTGCTTAAGTTTCAAGTATTACATGCCATAATTCTTCCCTTGAGTGGTATCAACAAAATAATACGTGCCAAATAAAGGGTGAAAAGATTTTTTATTTTAAAATACAACTAATGTTTCGCCTCAGATTAGTGGCTTTATCAAGGTATTTTTAAAAGTCGGTGATACCTAATGCATTAACCAGTCGTAAATGCACCCCACGAAGAAGCATGACTCACAAGCACAGGTAAAGATAAAATAATAAATAATTAAAATCATTAAAAACTTGAATAAATAAATACAAATTAGTTAAAAAACGTTAAAAAGGTAACAGTTAACAGCTACACAGCAGAACACCAACAGGCCATCGACTTTTAAAAACACTTCCTGACGACTGGCGAGTGGGATGTGCACCACGCTTCCTGGCGAAACGTTAGGAAGCAACTCTAACTAACGATGATCTTTAGATCCGAATTAGGACAATATCAGTTTACAAAACATATTATTATATTTAGAAGTGAATTATAGAAGACGTCCAGGTACTAATACGTATACCCACGACAAAATGATCTTCCAGAACAGTTTTCGGATCCGTCACAAGGGAAGACATTGAAAAACATGGCGTAGATGAGGGAAAATTTTGTCCCTATACCGTACTATGCAATTGTAAATTTTTAAAGGCATGTGATTGGACCGATACAAAATCTCGAGAGAGGAAGTTTTTCGAAGATGAGTACGTTCCTAATCCCTGTCGAAATTCACTGCTTGGTACCCATGGCATTCATACTGGCTTTTAGTTTACATTTGTTTTCTAATTTTCCAGCTACAGTTTATGAAATAGAAAGTAAAATGGAAAGATTTCTGTTGGAGGTGCTACTGTATCCATTTAATGTTTCCAGAAGGTTCCAGAAAGTAAACAAAAGAGTATTTAAAGGAAGAGACGATCGCCGAGAGAAGGAGAAATTTCATATTTGCTTTTTCACTAGGATAAAACTCCAGACTTTATTATTAAAAATTCACATATAAAATCGACTTACAATTTTTGCCATCAGATGGTATACCCACGCCTATTGACGGTTGTCAATAACGAACGTCTAATTACGTAAACTGATTTCAATTTTTCTTTGTTCCAAGTGGACGTAACAATTCAATACAGTGTATGCGCGACTGCATATTGTGAATTATAGCGCTATATTTTGAAGTAATAATCGGTTCGTTCTTTCGCGCAATTTATAGCGCCGATAAATTGCACGGCCATCATTATGGTATTTTACAGCCTGTCTGGAACTTCGTCCGTATCACGACGTGATAGCATTAAAATCTGTTCTCTTATTATTCTTTGCGCTGCTGGTGTAATGGAGCTATCAATTATTTTATCAATTATTCTTGTGGCACGTATGTAATGATTGTATTGCCCGGGATCTTAATTATAGATCTGGTTATGGTAATAAACGATTAAATAAAGGGTTCGACACATAACTAAAAAGCGCACTGACTAAGAAAGTGTTTTGGGGTTGATCACAAATTACTTAAGGCAAAATTCATATGTTTTTTGACCCCTACTGCCTCCTTGTCACAGCATAGTAATGTCTGGCCAGACCCTTACACACACCGCATTCCGTCTGTATTGCAAAAGTTTCATTAGGTTTCAATTCATAAAAGAAAGATTTGTCCAATTTCCAATAATAATAATTCATTTTTAAATAAACAATTACGTTTTCTAACTAGCAAGGATGGTGCCCACAGCACTGTAGGACCAAAAGTGCTAATCCAAGAATATTAATATCAAACCTTATCAAAGTATTCGCCCTAATCGGAGTGGGTGTGCAGGGGATAGGGAAGGTGTCGGGGTCAGTATTGTAGTAGTATCCGAGGCTAGGGATTTTCACCAGTAAAACCAAGGTTATCCGCAAGCGATCCCACTAAATGTAGGAAAAAGGCTAAACTTTGAAAAAAAGAAATATGGTGGAGGTTAGGGAGAGGGCCCGGAATAGACCGGCCAATATGTGTGTCACGAGCCAGAGCAAATTGGCGATCTCATGATCTGGAGATAACTTACAAATGTGCTGAAGTGCGAGAAATCCGACTGAGAGGGAGACTATTCGTTCCTCGCACTTCCGACGAGTGATAGAGACTGGTAGTACGAAAGGCCAGGAGACCTAGATGGGGTATCTACCTAGAGACTGGTAGTATGAAAGGCCAGGAGACCTAGATGGAGTATCTCCCTAGAGACTGGTAGTATGAAAGGCTAGGAGACCTAGGTGGGGTATCTCCCTAGAGACTGATAGTACGAAAGGCCAGGAGACCTAGGTGGGGTATTTCCCTACAGACTGATAGTACGAAAGGCCAGGAGACCTAGGTGGGGTATCTCCCTAGAGACTGATAGTAAGAAGGGTCAGGAGACCTAGGTGGGGTATCTCCCTAGAGACTGGTAGTACGAAAGGCCAGGAGACCTAGATGGGGTATCTCCCTAGAGACTGCGGCTTTATCGTTCGCGTTTATATCCTAAATACATGTCGACCATATGAAAAACTAATTTTTCTATATTTTAGGAACGATATTTTTTTAAGGACAAAGGCACTCCGTGTCTTTTTCTGTACTCCGAACAATGTCTACAAAATTTGATGATAGGTTTTACCCGCGTTGATGTCCTAAGTACGTTCCAAAGATAATCAGTATCTCTTTCTGTATAAAAGGTATCCTATGTCCTTGTCTGTACCCTTGACAATGTGTGTACTAAATTTCATGATGAACGGTTAAATAGTTAAGGCGTGAAATATTACCAAACAAACTTACATTCGTATTTATAATATTAGTTAGGATTAGGACTAGAGCTGCGAGCTTTGCGGTTCCAAAATCGTTACGTAACGCAAACATTAACTCCTTACGCAACAGGAACTAACGTCCGGCCGGATACCCTCCCTTCACGAAACAGGACCGTAATTTAATTTTGCACAACACGTTGATATTGACCGCAGAAGCATTCATTCATATTTCTTTTAAAGTTTCTTTCTCGATAATGTTAAGAAAAATTAAAAGCTGTAAATTTCTAATACAATTAATTAGTAAGCACGATTAAACATCGCACATTTCTTGTAATAAATTGTCCTTTTTCAAGCAATTAAGAGTATGCACATTAGTGAGACACAAGCTTAGAATGTAAGATAATTAACAGTCGTTAATGGTGACATTCCATGGACGAAACGAATTAGGCAAAGGTCGTTTGCAGAAAGAGTTGAAAGACAAAATAAATGCAATCGTTGAACGTCATGTTTTTATATGAGTAACATATAAAACATATGGAATGAAATGTAACATTTATCACTAATAATAGTTTTTAATATGCATGACAGTATGCTGTTTTTGACGTATTTGAAGTTGTTGTTCCTCAAATTTTATTAGCTTAACTTAATTTGTCTTTCATTTTGGACTACTCCCTGCCTATTGGTGCAACTTGATACGATGTGGTGCAACTCCCTTTCCCTCACGTAAGATTTACCCTATTTATTAAATGAATCTTTAATTATTTGCAATAGTAATGTATATACTGTTTGTAAACTAAAAAGTTGACGTTATATTTTCAATGACCACCCGCTTCCTTTAAAAGGGATTAGATATGAGATTTTGCAGAACACCTCACTCCCCAATTTGATCTCATACAATTAAAGGGTGTCCCCCTTACAACCTTTCAAGCCAAGCATATACAAAAAACTATTTCTGCGACTTTTATTTTTGACCAACAAATTTTTTTCTACAATAGGATTGAAGAATTCTTTCCAATTTTGGGTTTCAAAAATTTCTTGTCATGTCACTTCACACAACTAATGCGAAATTTACTATGAAAAGGCAAGTGAATTAACAAAGTAGAAAACAGTGGCAATGAAGTAAATCTATCATTAACATTAATTAGTATTACTGCATCGATAATAAATCAAACGAGCTATTCAAGCGTGAAGTTATTGAAAAGACTAAAGAAATTTATTGACTGCACATTAGTGGTATTTAAGTTTAAATGTCAATAAACAACAGGAATTTTCATCAGGAAGAAGTAAACTTTCACTTTGATCATGATATGCTTTAATGATAAATGAAAAACCATATATTTATCAGTTAAGCAGGGTGAACATTATATCATAACCAGACAGGGTGGAACAGATTCAATTTAATGTATGTTGAAATTTGATGGTAGCAGAAGGGAAAAAAACAATTTAATGTATTAAAATGGACTATTTAGTGCCTAAAGAATGCGTCTACAAATTCAAATACAATTTTTTAAGAAAGTTGCTGCTTTCTTCACAGTCAGTTTTTCAAGATTATGATAAATACACCTACAACACGAGAACACGATTCAATTTTGTTTAGCCTATCGTTGATACAATATAACTTTTAATAAGACGGTGTAGTGCTGAAATATTGAACCGGGAATCATCACAAATGAAGTACAATAAATTTAGAGAATTCGGGAACAGTATTACGATTAATTTAGAAATTCGAAAAAGATTGTTAGACACGGCGCTGTACGGATGCGAAACATTGACGGTGGGAGCGACGGAAAAGAATAGGTTAGAAACGTTCGAAATGTGGTGTTACTAGTGGTGTTAAGGATACCGTGGATAGAGAAGGTTAGAAATGAAGAGGGTTGTTCGAGTTTTAGGGAAATGCGAAAATTTAGCTCAGGAAAGGAAAGAGTGGAGGTGCGTGTCAAACCAGTCTTAGGACTGACGACCTTATGATGATGATTTTAATCTAGGTCTATCTCTAATCCTCTTAACTCCTGTTTCTGCTTCTGTTTTTCCTGTTTTAATTGGCGTAAAAGATCAGAGGTAAAATAGGGTTGCAAATAACTTTATTAATGTAAAATCAATCATTTTATATCAAAATCTTTACAACCCTTATTTTGTTTCTGTTCTTTTACACATTGTAATAAAAGAAAGAAATGGAATCCATAGTTTCTTTAGTTTGGGGTTCACCTAATAAGTGAAGTTTTTCGAATCGTTTTGTAAGAATTTTGGATTATACACATTTATTAGTACCTATACGACAATATCTTATTATTTTCAGTTTCACACAACTAGCGTATATCAATTCGATATTGTTTTGGGGGCTGTTCTGTCATAATTCATAGAATTTCATATTTCTTTGCTAAAGGTACGATGAGTAGTGATTTGTCAGGTGCTGATATCAGAAGTCATTCATAGAATGTCTTTTTGGTCAATATGGGCAACTGTCATTCATTATTTTATATAAAGTTTGATGGGTGATACTAGCAAAATGTTTTACAGTAAAAATGTATTTTGCATTGTACAATTAGAAAATACATTTGGAAAAATATTTTAAATAAAATACAAAATGCTTTTCTCAAAAAAGTAATTAAATACAACACAAAAATAGCTACTTTTTATTTTGTATTTGCATTTTAAATGCAAGTATTTCAAATAAGTCACATCTCTGGTATAGGTTTACCAATAAATATTAAAACAAATGCCTACTTGTTTCGGACTATAATTAGTAAGGTTTTGTTAGAAATAAATGACAAACTAACTGTGTAGGCAAACTCTTGATGTTTCAAAACACAAGGTTGAATTTGCAAATGTAACAGTTTGCGTTACTATATTCGAGGAAAAACATTGAATTGGGTCAACAAGAATTTAGTACCTATAAAATTGCACAAACTATAATATTTCAATCGAGTATCGACTTTTTCTATTTATTCAAAGTAGTTGATACATACCCGCATAGTATTCATTGAACACTACAAGGAATTCAATTACGATTTTCTATTAGAAGGCGTTCACGACGACGCTGTTTGCACTTATTGAGAACCAAATAAATTAGCAAATGTACCATTAATTAACCATTAACCGTTGCTTTGACGGTTACTGGCGATGTCCGGGTCAAAAAAGGGACGCAGTACAAAATGCAGTATTTTGTTTCTTTTTCGTTTAATGAATATTTTGAAAGCAAAATGACAGAATTGAAAATTAAGCCTGGAGTTTCTAAATAATCACGAATATTTTGCAAAGTATTGGAAACCTCATTATAATTTTAAAGTGTTTCATACTTTTTTTAACAACGTTGTAAAAATTGCCATCATTTAAAACAGAACAGTCACTGATATTAATTAAAAAGACCTTTAGGAACCCATAACATACGCGGCATGTCTTTCCTGACAGTTCATATATGTTTAATTCTAACATACTTTGTCGAAAAAAATATGTTTAATTTTTGTTGAAATTCTAATAATTAGAAACGCTGTAGAATGTTAAGGAGAGGATCTCGTGGTAATTTTAATAAATTTGTTCCTATCTATGACCGTTAAGGTCATAAAAATCAACTGATTTAAATTTCGAAAACTACCCTGTTTTTTCTATATCACTGGATTCCATTTGAAGAACTGAAGTTGATCTTAAGATTAATATGCCCTCGTTATAATCATACCTTGCAAATACTTAAAGATGTCAAGTAAACATGTACCTCTTATCCAGCTAAAAATATTAGTAATCAATAGGTATCTACCTAATGGTCAATTAACGGGAAATTTCTTAATTTATTTGGTAATCAATAAGTACAAACAGCGACGTTGTTAAGGAGGGAAAGAGCGAATGTAGAGATAGGAGACGAAAGATTAGAAGAAGTGGTTGATTTTAGTTATCTAGGAAGTCAGATAAGTCAGGACGGAAGAAGTAGTAGGGATACAAAGCGGAGGATGGTGCTTGGTCGAGTCGTCTATAATAAAAAGAAATTACGTGTATGCTCACGATTAATTTAGAAATTCGAAAAAGATTGTTAAAGGTGTATGTTTGGAGCGTGGCGCTGTACGGGTGCGAAACATGGGCGGTGGGCGCGGCGGAAAATAAAAGGTTAGATGCGTTTGAAATGTAGTGTTACAGACGAATGATGATACTGTGGATAGAGAAGAATAGAAGTAAAGAGCTATTAGAATGAATAGGAGAACAGGGGAATCTATGGAAGTCAATAAGAAATAAGCAAGATAGGTTTATAGAACACCTTCTCATGAAGGTCTAGTCGGAGACATATTAGATGCAGAAGCAGCAGTTAAAAGGAACAGAGGTAGACCTAGGTTAGATTACTGTTCGCAAATAATATAATTAAGGATGTGGGTTGTTCTAGTTTTAGGGAACTGCGATGATTAGCTAGGAGAGGAAAGAGTGGAGGTGCGTGTCCAACCAGTCGTAAGACTGACGACCTTATGATGAAGATGATGAGGTATCTGCCTAAATGAGTTTGGGATTTAAAAAAAAATGGGTTTTCGGAAATTTAGAAACAGTCCTGAACAGAAATTAAGATTACGTTAATATTGCCGAATGAGCAACCTGTCAAAGCAACGAATCGGTGGTGCTCATACATCCCCTAAAAGAATTAAGGGATGTCAAGTTATTTTACGTAGTTTGGTGTAAAATGATATGTATTACTATTTCATGTTTTCTGAACGAACTTCGGCTACATATGTATAATGAATTTTGTCTTTTGTTTAGTTCATCCATCAAAATTCAATATTTTTATAAATATTGTGTCCATGATGTTTTTACGTATAATATGTTGGTATTTTTTCAAAGAAAATTTGTTGTAAAAAGACATTCCTATTTAGGGGCCGTTTTCAGTATTTTTGATACTAAGTATTAGTAACCAGGATTTGTTATACCAAATCCGCCCGATAACATTCTGTTTTTTTTTCCGGGATTTGCAAACCTTGGAACTCATTGATTTTTATTAAAATAACTGATGTGAGATTCGAAAAAACGACCCGTGTATTCTTTACCTACCGAATCGGTTAATTGTATGTACGTACATCGAAATAGCTGTATTGTATCCTTTTGAAACATTCATGCGTTTAAGGAAGGCAAAGCGAGCGAGGATCGAAAGGTAACCGGGCCAGTGGCACGTCCAGTTAGCGTGACGTGAATTTCATTTTATTTACTGCCAACATTATTTTACACGGTTCACGATTAAATAATATGTATTTAGAAAAGCGACTGTCACATTGATTTTTAAAAAATACCACTAATTAATAAAACAAATAATTACAACAGAACGGACATGTCAAAAAAATATATTTTAGCTACAACGAATTGGATTTTGACATTAATTAGCAGGCAATGAGTAGCCATTAATACATTTAAACAATAAGAAAGCGTCTTAAAACTAGAGAATAGTTAAATTGAAAAAAATAAACGTGTAGATATGATTGAACAAATAATTAATTTTTGGATGGGGCTAGTCACCGGCACCGTACCGGCGAGTAAAAAGCTATTCACCGGTACTGAACCGGTTACTAAGAAACAATTCACTGGTACCCAAACATTGTATCATCATTATAAGGTCGTCAGTCCTAAGACTGATTGAACACTCGCATCCACTCTTTCCTATCCTGAGCTAATCTTCGTATTTCCCTAAAACCAGAACAACCCACATCCTTAACTATTTGCGAACAGTAATCTAATCTAGGTCTACCTCTACTCCTCGTAATTGCTGTCTCTGTCTGTAATATGTCTTTGACTAAACCTTCATGCCTGAGAAGGTTTCCTACCAACCTAGGTATCTCGCCTATTTCTTATAGACTTCCGTAGTCCTCTGTTCACCTATTCTTTCTAATACCTCTTCACTTCTAACCTTCTCTATCCACGGTATCTTCATCATTACCTTGCAACACCACATTTCAAGCGCCTCGCTCCAAACATACACCTTTAACAACCTTTTTCGAATTTCTAAATTAATCGTTCACGAGCATAGAAGTGATTTCTTTTTATTGAAGGCGACTCGACCCTGCGCTATCCTCAGTTTTATATCCCTACAAAAAATCCTCTAATCTTCACATTTCCCTAAAACTAGAACATTCCACATCCTTAACTATTTGCGAACAGTAATCTAATCTACGTCCACCTCTTAACTGCTGTCTGCCTGTAATATGTATTTGACTAAACCTTCATGCCTGAGAAGGTGTTCTATTAACCTATCTCGCCTATTTCTTATTGACTTCCATAGAGTCCTCTATTTTCCTATTCTTTCAAGTATTTCTTCATTTTTAACCTTTAGCCACGGTATCCTCATCATTCGTCTGTAACACCACATTTTGAACGCTTCTAATCTTTTCTTTTCCGTAGCACCCACTGTCCATGTTTCGCACCCATACATCGCCGCGCTCCAAACATACACCTTTAACAACCTTCTTCGAATTTCTAAATTAACCGTTCGCGAGCATAGAAATGACTTCTTTTTATTGAAGGCGACTCGACCCTGCGCTATCCTCTGCTTTATAACCCTACTACTCCTTCCGTCTTAACTTATCTGCCTTCCTAGATACCTAAAATCGGCCACTTCTTCTAATTTTTCGTCTCTTATCTTTATATTCGCTCTTTCCCTACTTTTTCTTCCCTTGCGTACCAGTCTTTTTTGCTTCACTTTTATTCATTCCATTTTATTTAAAGCTATTTCCGCGTAACAAACATATAAAAAAACAAACATATAGTCGAATTGAGAACCTCCTTTTTTGAATTTTTCGGTTAAAAACAATGGACGGGCCGCATGAGGTTTCACACCCCCGGTCTAGTAGATAGCAGATTACTATATAAGAATAAAAAAGGAAACAACTGTAGCAATAACACGATACTGAGCCTATATATCACAAAACTGAACAGAGAATACGTAACCAACTGTTGCATTTTGGTACTTTATTTTATTTTGTTGGTAGAATTTCGATCACATGCAAACTAATTCCAATAAATGTGCATTTCTATCAAAAGGTAATTATATATTAACTACTTACGTTATTGATAATCAATCCACAATAATCAGGCGATCCCTGGGCGGCAAGAAGATTGATATCCAACGTCACCAGCTCACCACCGTCCCCATTGGTCATGCAGGCTGGCGTTCGGTAATCCCTGGCGTGTATGGCTCCGTAAAAGGAATTGTTGAATCTCACTCGTATGTTCATATGTCCGGCCTTACACGTGGCCGATACTTGCGGGGCGAAATCTGTGTCTACAAGTTGACTTGCCACCTGCAATGAATTATTAATGTTAACAATCAACAATGGAAGGAAAATTAATAATCGTATTGTATTATTTAAAAAGAAGCGTGAGTCATAAGATCGTTTTAAGGACGTTGGCATTGACGGTTGCTTATTAGATGGTGTAGTGAATATTACCCTTCAAGTGCAACGTTAAGGATGTTTGGGAGGTACAATCGGAGACAAGAGTACATAAAATTAGAAATTCGTAATTAATTAGGTTTTGCAGCATATCATGAGGTAAATAAATACATACTAAAAAAAAAGTACACGGTTTGAGAGAAAATTTGGAATTTGACCAAAAACTTTGAATAAAATAAGAAATAACGAATAATATGGAAAATTTTTAACTACCTTTTGGCAGTGAATATGCCTTGCTAAATAAAAAAATATTTAGTTTCAATCTCTATTAATAATGAGCGTAAAACTTTTTTAAGTTAAAAGTTTTTTTTTTACCCATACATCCGGGTACATCTCTAGTCTATACGAACCAATACTAGAAGTTGTGGCTTTCAATTTTGGCGGATGCTTTCCCATAAACTTTCGACAATGGAATCGTCTAATGCGAAAAAAGGAAATCTCTCTAAAAGTTTTCGTAGTAATCTCAAAGGGCCACCCCGAAAAGCCAATTTGTATTTCAAAGGTTTTTCTTATTCTTTAAAATGGTTACATGATATCCTCTGGGTTTGGATGACCCTTCACTTATTACCATCTAAATAATTAAGGTTGACTATCGGAAATCTGTTTGGTGTGGTTTTTGAAAGTGAAAATTTACAATTATTAGACACTTTGAGCAAAACTTGGAAAAGCCAATTGTTCATCTAACTCAAAAAAAGGATCAGGTTTTAACTAATATAAAATAGAATCACTTGGTGTTAATTAAACACCATGTAAACAGGATAGGTATAGTGCCATTATGAATCTAAGATCTTTTCGAAAATTAGCACAGTGTAATGCATCCTATGAACACACTCTAGTCAATTTTTTTTTTCATGTTAGATGTCAATTAAAATGGTTTGCTGTAATAAAAACGAAAGATTTTAAATAGGTATCATACTTAAGATGTTTTAAAGAAATATGCAGAAATAGACCATTTCCCATTGAAAATTTTCGTTTAGGTGCTAGCTGGGGAAAACAGTAAAATATGTTTACTAAATAAAAGTGTTAATCGAGTACAAACAAGGTATGAGGAAGTGTCATATTTGCTCACGCGTTTTGGCTAATAATTATGAAGCGAAAGCAGAAATTCTAGAATAGGTAAACAAATTCTACAGGTGTGTGTGTATATTACATATTTAAATAACACGAACACATCCTGTGACAGGGAAACCTGCACAATTGCAAACAATAAATCTATGAAACATTTTTGTGTAATTTTTTATAACTGAATACACATTTAAAAGAATACGTTGAAAAACTATTGAATTTTTTGAAAATGTTAAGCAATTTTTAAGACAAAATTACAAAATAAATAATATTCTTCAGCTCTTTCTAATACCACATCATTTCCAATCTTTTCCACCAAAAATATATATTTGTTTATAAAAGACTTATAGACAAACAGCAAATAATCATTGTCTATCGCTGCAGCTGAATTTTCGGAATAAAATGAATGGAAATTCGAATTAAGGAGACAACACCGCACTCGAATTTCCAGTTACACTAATGGACAAATTCGAGGTAAATAGTTTGAAATATGTCAATGGTACAAAAAATTATTCGAGTTAAAAAAGAGTTATAGAAGTTTTTGTGTATTACTATTGAGAGATACATATAAGGATCTGAGAGTGGTGATGTACAGGTCTGACGAAGGAAGCTGGCGAGCGATCGCGCAGGTACTTGCCAAATTTATGACCTATTGGGATACACAAATAAGCTTTCAGTAGGCGTAAATTATAATATTAATACAGATAGGACAGTAGCGTACTAGAAAATAATGTAAAAACATGACTTATCAAAAAGAAAAAATAAACCTATTGCTTTTGTTTTATAGTTAGTTATCACATTCACTCTCATCATGGGAATCTCTATCACTGTCACCAACATCAACAATTAGTTCTTCTATTTGTATGTCTATTACTTGCTCACTGATCCCGATTTTTAAATATTTAATCTACGCCCCTGATGGGAATACTTAAGAAAGAGGGCTGCAATTGTTACACCCAAAACTGCCTACTTTTGCCACCGCGCATCCACGCCATTTTAAAATTTCCGCCAGCTTCCAGCGTCAGGCCTGTAGGTAAATTTTATGATTAACTTTTTATACGCTTTTTAGAAGACGTAACCATCCTCTTAATAATTCATCAATTTCTACAATAAAACATAAGCACAGCAAAGTAAAATACGTTTTCTTTGTCTATTTTTTTTAAATAATTTTAATACCGATTACTAGCGAAACAAACGATTTCCATTAGATACCTACATAAAATTAATGAATGATGAGCAATTTTCATTGGTCTAATTTTTATTACCCAAAATAAAAAATAACAACTCAATTAAGTACTTTAAGACAGACAAGTATACGGAAGTGCCAAAGCCGTAATTTATTAACAATTAAAAATATTGTTAATTGCGCTACCAGCGCATGTAGGTGCATACATGTTACTGTACAATTATCTTAACGAATTGTTACTGTCAAATGAAGTTAATATGAATTTTGCACGTGTTTCCATGCTAGCAATGTGAAAGGTTAACGAACCATAATAATAACCCTGTTGTAACAATTTTAACGAACTCTGTGTATCATCTATTTATTTACCTGCTATACACATACACATTATAAGATATATATATATTATATGTACCTGTATAATATATACAGCGTAGCATGACAACAAAACTAACAATTATCCTATTGATATGTTAAATAAAAAGTCCCATTTACCTTATTATTCTTTTACAATGTTTTCATGTGCAACTAAATTGAAAACATAAATACTCGTATCTATTAGTATTGATAAAAACAATAATCGAGAAAAACGAAGCCTGTGATATATGTACATATTTATTGTCAATTGTTTAACACAAAAAATATTAAAGGTAATTCAGAATTTCATGGGGCGTGACCTTGGGTTTTGCAGCGACAAAACTTTGCATATTCGTTGATTTCTACATTTGCTTAGTTTACAGATTATCTGGAGCTGTTTGTGGTTGTAAAGCTAGATAGATGGTTAACAGTCTAAACAACATTTATAAAATGTACAATATGAATGCAATAATGTCAATCCCTCGTGCATCTCGCGTTCCATGAGATACTGCAATACCTGTAACGTGGTTTACCATGAACGAACTTAAGTGCAGATATCAGATGCAATTTTTAACTTTGAACTTAACTCTAAAAAAAGTTTTAGGACGGAAATGACTTGAAAACATTTGAGAGATCCAAAACTATAATACTAATAATCAAAAACTCCCGAAAAGATGTAGGGACCTGCAGGAGCTATTGTGCCTTGAAAACACGACCCTAACAAGGGAAAAATTTTCATAGTTCGTCCAGTATACAATTCAATTCTGGATTTCTTCAATTGAAAGAAAATATGTAACATTAATCAAAAGTTTAATAGAATAAATTCGAAGTGGTCTGTATTCTCTCAAAACTGCCAGACGCGGATCGCGATTTCGATATTTTTGGATCTCATCAGCGCTTTTCAACAAGTAGATATCCATATATTTAAATGGATCTTGTTGGAGCATACGTAATCCTAAAATGTAACATCGTACTAGAGATGGCGTTTACCGCGCCATTTGTAGTATTTTCCAAAAGTTTAATACTTTGATATTAAATATTTATTTCGAACAATAAAATTTTATTAATTAATCTGAAGCAAACAATGATGCTTGAAGCATTCATCTTCAAACGCTTAAATAAATTACCTTTTATTGCATAATACAATGTTGATTAATGCTCGTCAAATGTCAATATTAATTTCATTATCTCGCTATTGACGAAAACTGCTTCCATGAAATCACCTCCAAGAAAAAAATTGATCATTGGATTTTCTACGATGCTAATGGTCATAATTACATGTGCTGTTCACTAATAATAACCACAGAGCATCTATCAGTCATACTAATCCTTATTGTTAAAAGTCAAACGTAAAAATGTAATTAGAATAAAGTGATTTAATTTTTTTTCTCATGAATATTAAGTTCGTTTATTTAATTATTAGCCTCTCTAAACTAAAAAAAGACTCGATGATGTATGCTCATCAAATCAATGAGAACCCTATTCCAATAATGTAAAGTTATAAAAAGTTTTTACCTTAATATTTTTAATCGAAAAGCATAAAAAACCATTAATTTTTTTGACTACTGATTGTGAATTTGCAAAATGAAAACCCTATTCCTATGATGAAAAGTTACAAAAAGTTTTTCCTTTACAATTTTCAATCGGAAAGCATAAAAAAACATTAAATTTTTTACTACTGATTTTGTATTTGGAAAATGAGAACCCTATTCCTATGATGCAGTTAGAAAAAGTTTTTACCTTACAATTTTCAATCGAAAAGCATAAATAAATGTTTTGACTACTGATTTTCGATTTGCAAAATGAGAACTCTATTCCTATGGCGAAAAGTTAGAAAAAGGTTTTACCATACAATTTTCAATCGAAAAACATAAAAAATATTACATTTTTTGACTATTGATTTTGAATTTGCAAAATAAGAACCCTATTCCTATGATGAAAAGTTATAAAAAGTTTTTACCTTACAATTTTCAATTGGAAAACATAAAAAACATTAAATCTTTTGACTACTGATTTTGAATTTGCATAATGCCTTATTAGAAAAGTCGTTAAAATTCATAATACTTAATTCACTTTCGATATTACTTTTCTTGCATAATCAATAAATAAGTAAACAGCTGTTGATCGAATAAGTAGATCGAAGAAGTAGATTACTGTATAGTCGACTTTTGAAAAAATCTGCTGTAGGCTATTGAACAACTTTCAACGATTATGCTTTGTAACAGCGTTTAATTATCAATTAGTTGAGATTTCTACCTCTGTATCGATATCTCTTAAATCCTTTGAAGTATTAAGGCTAATTAGTTAGAAAAACCGTTTACAATGTCCTATTTCCGTTATTTGTTGTTTAAGAGAATGTGGACGGACATTTCCTTAAATTAAATTGAAAATTTTATGCTTGGAGCTTTAATATTGTAAGTCACTTTTGATTTAAATGAAAAAATTAAGTACCTGGTCTATATTACATCACCAATTAGGTCTTTGCTATCACAATAGAAAGTAATTGCTTGAAATGACTGGAAGTATTGTATAAAGCTTTTTAACATTGTTTTTATAATAATAGAAACAGATATTTGTTTCTGTAATCATAGTCAATAATGGATAGATATTTGCTCTCAGTTGATTGGCAAGATAGAATTTGCGAAATTTGATCTATCTAAAGCCAGCGACGCCACGCGACGTCTGGGAGTTAATATACCAGAAGCAATTAACAAATATGAAGGACGGAGGTCACCCGTGAGATGTGACCCTGTATAATGTGATTTTATAGTGTCGCATTTGTTGATTACTAGTTTCATTTAGATAAAAAGAAAACGAATACAGACGAGATTAGCTTCTTAACACACTAGTTTCATTTAGGTTTCAAAATTCAGAATATTAGAGAACGAAAAAAAGAACTATTATTTTAGGTTATCATGATAAGGTCGTCTGTTCTAAGGCTGGTTGGACACGCACCTTCACTCTTTCCTATTCTGAGCTAATCTTTATATTTCCCTAAAACCGCAACAACCCACATCCTTAACTATTTGCGAACAGTAATCTAATCTAGGTCTACCTCTACCCCTTCCGTTTCTGCCTGTAATATGTCTCTGACTAGACCTTCATGCCTGAGAAGGTGTCCCACCAACCTAACTCGCCTATTTTTCATTGACTTCCATAGAGTGCTCTGTTCTCCTATTCTTTCTAGTACCTCTTTATTTCTAACCTTCTCTATCCACAGGATCCTTATCATTCGCCTGTAACATCACATTTCGAACGCTTCTAACCTTTTCTTTTCCGCCGCGCCCACTGTCCATGTTTCGCACCCGTACAGAGCTGTGCCCCAAACATACACCTTTATTTATTACAGTATTTTATAAATGGAATAGGATCTGAATGTCTGTAAGAATGCAAGTATGTATATTTAACTTAATTTTACCTGCGGCTTTGCTCGCGTCGATTTCCTAAATACATGCCAAAAATCATCATCGATGACCACATTAAATTAATTTTTATATCCCTCGGGAACAGAGTCCTGGTCAAAAGGACGTATGCCGGGGAGTGCTCCCCACTCAATATCTGCTCCGTTGGCCTTTGCAACCTGTGTTATTAATTAGGAAATGTGTTAAAAATAGACTTCTTTAAGAGTTTTGTGTAAAAATCTACGGGGGGTGAAACTGTTTAAGAAACTAGAAGCACATTTGTGTATAATAAGATTACGAAAAGGCATAGGGACCATAAAAATAATATCGGTCCTTAGTTCGGTGTTCACTGAACTCTCGGAGGTAGCAAAGAGATTACCCTTACAGTACCATCAAGAAATCGGACTTCTGGTCAATATTTCGAGCCAAATATCACAAAATAAAACGGTTACTATAAGCGCCTTGTAAAAATAGGATAAAGAGGAAAGGAAAACTTGAACATTTTAGACGCAATAAATATTATTAATGGAACCAGAAAAGCCCTAATTTCAATAAAGCAACAGGAAAATGTAATTCTAAATTTAGTAGAAAGTGCTACAATTTTTGCTAGAAATGTTAAAATTAATGTAGAACAGGATTTGCAGATATCACCGCAAAAATGGATAACTGTGAATCCAATGCAATGAGCTTTGATACAAATATGTTTTATAAAAAAAAATTTAAGCGTTTAAGATAAAATTACAAACATTTTACGAGATAAACTCAAAATGGTGGTAGAGCGTTTGAATTCAATATCAAACATTCTCGCAAAAGACAAAAAGAATATTACAAGCAAAACTCTGAAAAATTGATACCTAAGATCAATCTTTTATTTATAATAATATAAAAAATACAGCAGTTGGTTATTAGGTTGTACCTCCCCCCCAGACAGAATGCTTCGCTAGGGACCTGCTCGGGAACATTTTTCTGGATAAAAGATACCCTATGTCTTTTTCTGTACCCCTGACAGTGTGTGTACAAAATTTCAAGAAGATGAGTTGAGTAGTCAAGGCGTGAAATGGTAACAAACAAACACAAAATCTCGCATTCGCATTTATAATATTAGTTACGATTACAAAAGCAATGGGCATGTTGCAGAAATAAAAGAAGATTTAGAGCAGAAAAAGGAATGTGGAAATTGTAAAGCATTTCGTCTAAAATACGGGAACTTTATTTCATTAGATCATGTAATGATTTTTATTGCTGTCGACATTCTAGTGTAGTGATAAAGTTTGCGTTGCAATTAACGAGTTGAGACATCCTTCGGAACATAACATTTTATCAACTTTCCTGTGAAGTATTTCTATGTACATTTTGTCCCACATGAGATCCGATTGTATCGTACATTTCCGATTGTACAGTGCCGTCAATAAGTCTAGAAGCATTTATATATATAAATATGACTTCTCACAGGATATTTTGTATGTATATTTAGGGATGTATGTTTTGGCAGCATGAGACTATTTCAAAAAAGTTAGAGAGTATTAGCGCCGGTGCACACTTGCGGCAATCGCCGCTGCGGCACCGCAATTGCGGCTTAAAGTACTAACAGGTAAATGGGTTAATGCACATTCATCTGCGCGCCGCCGCGGGGCCGCGCGTCCAAATGGCGACCGTTTTGAACCGCAGGTCCCTACGTTACCGTGGCGGCACCACTGCCGCTATTGCGGTTTTGTAGTACTCGTTTGTATATCGGCTGGTACACACTTGCGGCAAATTGACGCAAAAAAGGATGGCTGCTACTACAACTTCTGAAGATTTGGATATAGAATTATTCATTGATGCAGTAAAGGGGTTGGTTCCCAGAGATATGGGATATTTCCTCAGAAATATACCTATACCATGAAAGAGTCAAAAACAGGTCTGCATAGATTATAATCTGTGAAATGTTTTCCGATGGATTTTTGGAGCTGGATGACAAGGAGAAAACATTTCTAGTGGGATTATGGAGACTCTTAATTTGGTATCTTTTGCGATCTTATCCTATCAGAAACTTTTCCTGTTAATTCATCGGATGAAGCAACACTCCTTCGAAAGTAGTTGAAAAATTAGTCAGGATTCTCCCTTAAATACGAAAACGACGTTACAAATGTGTCCCTTGTAAGCCGTAAATCGGTATATGGGTCTACCTAAAATCGTCTCGTTTTTTTTTTTTCGATCAATAACGCATTTGTACACCAAATACGTAAAAACTACACGCCTTTCATTAATAAAAACTTCCATTTTGCACTATTCAACTTGTCGCACTGACTGATTTTCTTTAAAAACTAATGACACTGTATTACATATATATTTTTATTACTTTTGCGGCGCCGCAACAAAACCGCAAAAATACCAACAAGTGTGCAGCAAACTTTGCGGTACCGCTGCGGACCCGCGGCGGTAAACTGTCGCAAGTGTGCACCGGCACTTAATAAGTCCGCTAATGAGTTCTATTAATATATTTGAATACATTATTAATATTAATAAGAAAAGGAATAATTTCTTTCATCAGTTGTAGAAAACATAACTAGCCGAGCCTATCCAAATTTATATGTTAATTTTGGCGACATTTTCATGATGTAAATATATGCAACTAACTATACACCTGAATGGATACCCGTTCATCTTTTTCCATTTGTTTACTTCTACCTGGAATGCTTAAAAATTGGTAATCTTAAATTAAAAATTCCGATTAAACTATGACACATTCCGGATATAAAAAGTAGATCTATGCAATTCGATTTTTTAATTAAACGTTTTAACAATTAGCTAGTTGCTAAGGATAATATTATGAGAGCAGATGACTACAGCAGATTTACCCGCTTATCTGACTAATTTCATAAATAAGTACCGATATTTTCGGGGATTCCTAAAGACTGCAGAAAATAACGAAAAAGACGTCGAAAATGTGCGTCTTCATATCAATAAACACTACGAAATTCACTAACTGTGCTTTTAATATGATATTGTTTTCATCATCATCATAAGGTCGTCACTCCTAAGACTGCTTGGACACGCACCTCCACTATTTCCTATCCTGAGCTAAACTTCGCATATCCCTAAAACTAGAACAACCTATATCCTTAACTATTTGCGAACAGTAATCTAATCTAGGTCTACCTCTACTCCTCTTAACTCCTGTTTTTGCCTCTAATATGTTTCTGACTAGACCTTCCTGCCTGAGAAGGTACTCTAGCAATCTATCTCGCCTATTTCTTGTTGACTTCCGCAGATTTCTCTCTTTCTATTTTTTCTAGTACCTCTTCATTTCTAACCTTCTCTATCCACGATATCCTCATTATTCGCCTAAAACACCACATTTCGAACGCTTCTAACCTTTGCTTTTCCACCCTGCCCACCGTCCATGTTTCGCACCCGTACAGCGCCGCGCTCCAAACATACACCTTTAAAAATCTCTTCCGAATTTCTAAATTAACCGTTCTTTTTATTTATTTTCATACAGTACTGTTTTGTCGATACCGGTTCAATTTTATTTAAAGCTACTTCCTCCTTGCTAAATGCTAATACTGCTATATTATCTGCAAATTTAAGCATTCTAATCTTTTGCGTCTGTATTTCTATCACTACAGTTGTACTATCTTTAATGATGTTGATCGCGTCTTCGATATATAGAATAAAAAGTGTGCATCCCTGTCTGTCTCCCTTCCTAGTATTTCCGTTTCTAAGTTGCAGTTCCAGCTCTATAACTGCCTCATGAAACAGTTTTACTATAACTATAAAGTTCTCGGATTTGAATTACTCTTTTTAGTCCAGAGGAAAAGTTCTTAAATACTATAAATTGAGTCCGAAAACAGTTGTTGATTTCTTAATTTGATTTAAAATAAACCAAATGTGTATTATACATAGAACAACAAACAGTTTCTCATGTGTTCGGTTGAACAACTGGTGTAGAAGTAAAAGTATTCAGGTGGGACATGGTGTATACCATTTACAAACGTAATAATCTACTTATGCATAATGTGACGTTGTTGTAGCAGACAACGAAATAGCACTCTCACTGAACGCTCCTTTTACAGTCAGAAGAAGTTACTTCATCAGGTGTTTCCACCGACCATATGGGAGACTCATTGAAACTGGATTCTTGAATAAAAAGGAAATCTTTTACCTTCGCGAGCTTTTCAACTTTATTCTTTTATATTAACAACTGACAAAACATCGCATCGTACGGAACCAGTTTCGTTTTTAATAGCAACTAGCCGAACTTTTCATTTTCGTCTTTGCACACACTAGATTGTTTTAGTTTTGTACGTTAGTTATTTGTTGTTCTTCCAAAAATATTTCGAAAAAATATGATCTGTAAGTAATTATTGCAGACAGTTTGAGTATATTTAGCTAATTATCATATATTCCAATTAAATTTTGTTTTTCTTTGACGCATTCGAAACGATTCAAAGTAAAATTGCATTTTCTGACAAATTGACTTCCACATAATGTCCTCATAGAGGATAAAAGAAAAGGATTAGAAAGAAACTTGGTAAACAAGGGCATACTTATTTTAAAAAACCTTTATAAAAATAAGTAGAAGCTGATGATAACGTATAATGTGGTATTGAAAAGGAAATAGAAAATCAATTGTTTTAATAGTTAGTCAATAAGTTTTTGGAAAACAAAAGGACCTTAAACGTGGAGCATTTGATCCTTGTCCGTTTGAAGAGACTAATAAAATGTTCGAAAGGATTAAGCGTTACAAAAGGGAGTTACGAACTGGAATATATCCCCTCATCTTTATCCACTTAATAGGCTTTTAACGCTATCTCTGTAAGTATACATATGTCGTAGATAGATTAACCTATTCTTAGTTCTAGGTTTATAAATAACATTGTACTTTAATGGTACAATTATTATATGAACTTCAAAAACGTAGCCGCAGTCGCAGGATAATTGTTAGTATCTGTGGATTTATATGAACAAACATGATATCAACTTGAACAATAAAAAATATAAAAGATACGAAATTTAGCTAAGAAGATTTGAGTTTCGATCGCCTTTATCATAAGTTTTGCGAAAACTCGTGACTGAAGTCGTTAATGTTAAATAATCCTCCACTAATATCGTCCTTTTTTTTTAATAAATCATGAATAGTTTGCAGGTGCGTCCTCAACTGTATTAACGTCTACAGTGTAGAAAGGGTTAAACTGACAATATGAAGAAACTATTTTTTTAGGAAATAGAAACCTAAAGAATTAAGATAAAATTTAATACCAATTCGCAAATATAACCTTCAGAAATTACTACAAACGGCACGGTGAACGCCATCTGTAGCACGATGCTACATTTTAGGATTACTACATTTTAGGATTACGGCGTTCACCGTGCCGTTTGTAGTAATTTCTGAAACGCACTGTTAAGACAGCAGGTAAAAGTTGGTCTGTGTTCTGTCGCAGCTGCCTGCGACGCGCTGATGAGATCCAAAAAGATCGAAATCGCGATCCGCGTCTGGCAGTTTCGACAGAATACAGACCACTTCGAATTATTTTATTCGATTAAGCTAACGTGCCTATCACGTTGAGGTTGGCTACGCCGGGATTCGTTTTCAGCAAGTAGATATCCACACAAGTGGACCTTGTTGGAGCATACGTAATCCTAAAATGTAGCATCGTGCTACAGATGGCGTTTACTGCGCCATTTGTAGTATTTTCTAAAACGCACTGTTAAGACAGCAGGTAAAAGTTGGTCTGTGTTCTGTCGGAGCTGCCTGCGACGCGCTGATGAGATCCAAAAAGATCGAAATCGCGATCCGCGTCTGGCAGTTTCGACAGAATACAGACCACTTCGAATTATTTTATAATGACCCTTTTTCCTTTTTTCGAAAATTCCGCACATTAACGGGAATTTAATCGAAATTCCTTTTGCGACGTAGATTGGTCCTTATAAAATCTGTAAATAGTTCGCTTTAGAAAATTTCGCAATTCATTTATAATAAAAAACAGGTCGGTAATGTGTAACTCAATACGATTCGGGGTTGAAATTTTAAAGACTTCTGGTAGGGTACTCATACGTCTCTTTCACGAATTTTCATTAATTAAACTAACGACGTAATAAAACCTAATCGAGTCCAGACCACAGCGTTATATTAGGCGTAACGCATCGACATTTTTCAATCATCAAATATGTATCATTTATGTTTCTGTTTACTTACATTTACTTGTGACTTAGAGTAAAGACATTCCCCATCTACCGTTAGATCTGTCGCTTCGACGATTTTATTCTTCATGAGATAGATCCTGTCTACACGACCCCGAAAGTATTTTCAATACTAACAATTTGGTACGCCCATGGTTCTTCACGAGTCCTTACTTGCTATTTCACTACGTAAAATACCTACAACTGCTATTACAAGTACTTGTCTGCCTTGACAAATGTTACTTTTACAATATGTGCCTATAACTGGTTAACAATACGGTAAGTCTTCTTTTGCTTTCGACCCGGAAAGAAATATTCTTTCGATTAGCGATTTAAACGTTCTTCTTTCTTTATTTTTTTTTTGTTTTCTCAGTTTCCATTACTACTTACACCTCATATACATTCACAGTATCTAAACATTGAAAATTTACTACAATATTAATAATCAATGTTCTCTCCTTTCTTTAGTTTCATTAAACATTTAAAAGGTCTCTGAGGCTTAAATAGTTACAACATAGTAAGGATCAACAATTTCCTATATTACTGTTAAAGTTTATTAATTATATAAGTTTTTTCGTAATGATGAAGCTCTAAATTCAGTAAGAATTGTCAAATGTCTATAGCATCAGTTTGCGTTTTACAACGAAATTTTATATTGTACTTTCTACTGATATGTTAACAAAGGTAAAATATTTACATATAATGTCTTTCTTCTGACATTTATATGTATAAATGTTTTAAATCCGGCGGTCAAAGCTGCCTTTTATTTGGATCCGATAATCTACCTACCGAAAGTTGATTTCTTGGCTGTAGATTTCCTTGGTTAAAGGCTACTACAGCCAATTACAAATGCTGAGGGTCGGAATCATATTAGAATATACACTTTAAGTTTTGTATGAGTGTATTGATTCCATAAACTTCCGAATATTCATAAAATAAATATGCATATAAATTGCTTATAGTGAACCTCGGCTACAGCGACATACCGTGCTCGACACCGGTGGCGCCGTTACAACCGGATTCCACTATACTATGGGCATAGGTAAATAGATACTACGGTGTTCAATGCTTTCTTAAAGATTAGCAACAAGAACAAACGAAAAACAATGAAAACATGACAGTTTTTACTAATTGTGACTTTGTTTGAGAACAGCCGGCTTTTTAAAATGCGGTAACAATTAATTTCTCATTATATATTTCACCTAAATAGATAGACGCTTCAAATAGAACCGAAAAATACTTTTAAATATGTATTACAAAATCGTCTTGGTATATATAATCTCATTATTTTCGAACACAACAGAAAAACTTCATTCAAAAACCGCAAAATTTTCATATAAAGGATTAAGTATACATATAGTCGCACTTAAGATATGAAAATGATAAAAATGTCCAACCAGGTCTTTCATCTGATGATGCACTATCATGTTAGAAAAGTGCTGGGTCCGCTGGATATCGGGTCTAAATCGGGTACCCAGTCCATCACTAATTTAAACTAAACAGATTATTTATTTAATATGCAAGCTTTGGCTCCGGTATTTCACTTATTTTGTATATCATAATATGCTTTTTATAACAAAGATAATGTACTATAGCTACCCTTGAAAAATTAATACAGCTTACAGGTGTGTTTAAATCACTTTCCAACAATTACCTACCCAACATTCGTCACCTTACTATACAATGAAACTTGAATATGCTGTACGTATGATCCTTCTAATTCCAATTTTTCTAACTTTCCTATCAGATTTTAAAGGCTACAATGGTCACGCATCAATTTTTTCCCAATGCATTTATCCATATGATCAGCGCTGGATAATGTTTGTACGTATATGATTATTTGTATAATTGTATGGCACATAAGAGTGAAAGGGATTTTTGTTTTAATTATTATCTGATGGAATTTTATAGAGATCACGTTTTTATTGTACCTTGCGTATACTCTGAAACCGAATAAATAATGCATACATATCTCTATATATATAATACATTATTTATAATATTAACTATTTATACATATATGTATAATAGTTTATTCCTCAATATATAAACTTCATAATAATCATTCTTTAATAGAGTGTCTACCTACCTACCTACCTGTAGTAAAGCGAAGTTGGATTTTTGATGTTTTGGTCTTTAATTGGATAGATACAAAAATAGAAAAGTACAGTTACCTACTACAGTAGAACCTCTATTACTCGAACATCAAGGGAGACGCCAAAAAAAATCGAGTTGTAGAGTTTTCGACTTTGATTCGACTAGAAAAAGTTAAGATTTGGTGTACGTACATTGTCGGCAAGTCGATAATTTAGTTTTCTTCGAACTACAGATGTAATAAGTTTCAAATTATCGAGTTGTAAAGGTTGTAAAATAAAACATTACTATGTTCGAGATACAGAGGTTCAATTAAATTTTTCCAGTTATAGAGGGACAATATGTACCAAAATGGCTTGCAGGGACTAACTGATTATTTCTACTAATAGAGGGTTGAGATTTCGAGTAATGGAGGTTTTGGGGCTTGAAGGGAAGAGAACAAAACATTTTTTTGGGTTTTGGAGGTTTTCAACTTATCGAGTAAAGTGTAAACAAGGGCAATCATTTGCGGCATAATTTGTTGCGATTTTGCATACAAATCTGGATTCAGAATTGTTTCAATACGTCACGCTTTTAAGGTATCCCGAGCTCAAACTTTTGATCTTTCTGACAAGATTACTTATTACCTGATATAAACAAATCAAACAACCTGGGAAATAGTTGTTTCCGAGATATATTTTTTCGCAAAACCGGAGTATGGCCTTATAATTGCGCCATTGTAGCATAATTTTGAAGTATTTTAACTCCAAAATGTAGATTGTACTAATTCGGTTTGTTCGCTTTTAGGATTAGGGGAAATGAAGGACTAATTAAAAACATATATCAGAAACTGAAACAGAAGTTAAGCGGAGCAGGGATATGATGAATAAAGACCTTCATTATCAAAACTATTTATAAAGCAGTTGTTTCGCACTTTATCATTCAGAACAACTGTACCTTAACTAATTGACGATGCATTTGGTTTTATCTTTTGTATCTTCTAAATTCAATGAGGTACAGGCCTGACGCTGGAAGCTGGCGGAAATTTTAAAATGGCGTGGATGCGCGGTGGCAAAAGTAGGCTGTTTTACGTATAACGATTGCAGCCCTCTTTCTTCAGTATTCCTATCAGGGGCGTAGATTAAATATTTAAAAGCAGGGATCAGTGAGCAAGTAATAGACATGCAAACAGAAGAACTAATTCTTGACGTTGGTGACAGTGATAGAGATTCCCATGATGACAGTGAATGTGAAAACTAACTGTAAAACAAAAGCAGTAGATGTATTCTTTCTTCTTTTTGGTAAGTTATGTTTCTATATTATTTTCTAGTACGCTACTGTCCTATTTGTATTAATACTATAATTTACGCCTACTGAAAGCTTATTTGTGTATCGGTTCCAAGTGTCTTACGCAAATAGGTCATAAATGGGCAAGTACCTCCGCGACCGCTCGCCAGCTTCCTTCGTCCGACCTGTACGTTATTGTAACAATCATTTTCCACTGTGGTTAGATATAAAACGAACCAACTAAATTGTCTACGTTTCAAAAGGTTTTCGTTATTTATAGAGAGGCTGCACACTTATTGTACTTCCATAGCGATGATTATCATAAAATTCGTGCTAACATATTCCAAATTTGCAACTGTTCCTTGTGATCATGTATCAATATACGCAATGGTCGCTTAATGTGTATGCCGTTTTAAGTTACATGATGAATTATTCTCGCAGACGGGCACACATACATACGTATATCATTTTTCATTTGACAAAGCTTTTGTGCTGAATACAATCCTGTTCTTAGGCGTGTACTATAATACAGTCACATTGCAGGCAATAGTTAATAGAGATCGCCTCGGGACAGCATGGTTTGCACTCCCAGTTGTAACAGCCGTGCCTCCGCGTTGATTTTGAAAGAATTCGAAAAGGTCACGATTGTATAGTCACGTGGACTAGTCGTCGTAAATAATTATTATCTGGACGTTTTTACACAGTTTTATTAACTTTGTAACGACACCTACACCGCAATAACACGGTGAAATTGTGATCCTATTATTATACATAAATATGTAAAACGGATAACGCTTTTATTGTACCTATACCGACTTTCATTTTTTCTAAGGCTTTTTTTCCATAAAATATTTCAAGCGCTTTAAAGTACGAACAAAAAGGGTTAAATTTAGATGACAATATACGTTATCGAAGGAAAAGTTAAGGGTAATATATCAAATATTTAAACAGAAGAAAAGAAAATCTGGAAAAATACATGAGTAAGACATAGGGAAAGAGCTGGAAGACATTGATAAACAAAAGAGAAGAGAAAAAATGATAAAGCCTAAAATTCGCAAAGGAATACAAGAAAATATGGAGTGAAAGCGAAGAAAAACTTAATGATTTGAAAGACGAAAAGAGTAAAGAGTAAAAACGAATAAACATTTAAACTGGAAAGTCAGAACAGAAAGGCAAGGCACTGGGAAAATGAAGAGAAGAAAATATGTAGACTGTGTAAACCGGAACCAGAGACGCTCGAACACACTTTTGAGAAATGTGGAATAACAGGTAATGATCCAAAAAGATGGAAATTTGAAAGGAAAGGAAATGATGGTCTAAAAAGAATTTTATGGAATAGGAAAATTGCAGAAAAACGAGAAGAATAAAAATATTTATTTTGTAAAATTCATATGTAGGTATAGAACAGCTAAATTTAAATGCACCTTACGTATATAAAACAAAATGTTTTTAATAAAACTATGTATTTATCTAGGTATTTGTTTTTTGCGAATTTAGCCCACTTTGACCAAGTACAAGACAATAATGAGTGAATTGTCTTGAAGGCTGAATGGATCTCTCAATTCAATAGCTAAGCTACGATGTATCAAGTCTAAAGTCTTAAAACTTAATTGGTACGAAAATAAATACCAAAGTTTGCTTTTAAACAATTAACAGCCAAACCGGTAAACACGAAACATCGAGGAGATGCATGTGTAATAGTGTCTGCTATAACCAGTAGTGAACCACAATAGGGAAGATGTCAGACGAAATCCTGCTAGAAGAAGGAATTCGTTGCTTTACTAGGACTTAACGACATCTTCACATCAATCGAAAAATTGTCTATTTTGTCATGACTTCATACCGTCTGTCGAAAACAGTAAAATTCCATGTGCTGCAGATATAATATAAATCACGAGGTAGAATGTTTGGGTTTATTATAACAGTTTCGATATTTGTTAGAATTTTTCAGAACTTTGACGATCTCGTCATGACTTTACTTCTTCTGCTGAGTTCCCAAAACGGCAGAGACTTTACAAAGTCTTATCGTTTTCGCTAGTGATAAATCTTGGTCTTACAGTCTTGGTTTTGGTCTTGCAAAAATGACCAAGACCAAGACTGAACTAAGAAGACCAAGACTGAAACCAACAACGAACAAACAAGACCAAAGCTCTAAAAATAAGATCGAATATGCAAGAATATTTTAATTTCAGAATCTAAATGTTGTCAATTTGGTTTCTTTGGATTTATGATTAAGGTTTATTCATCATCATCATACGGTCATCAGTCCTAAGACTGGCTGGACACGCACCTCCACTCTTTCTTATCCTGAACTAATGTTCGCATTTCCCTAAAACTAGAACGTCCCACATCCATAACTATTTACGAACAGTAATCTAATCTAGGTCTACCTCTACTCCTCTTAACTACTGTTTCTGCCTCTAATATGTCTCTGAATCGTTGATTTATTGAAAATAAATAATAAAAACAATTAGAGTGGACGAAACACATGTTCGTTTTTCTATAAATCAGGTAGATACATTATCCTTTATTGTTTTTCTTGACACAAAGGAAATTTACTGTTCTAACCTTTTGACATTTTTGTTGACTTATTTGTACCGTTTTTTACATTGTTTCCTATCAGTTACCAGCAGAGTAGGAAGCATATCATCACGTTACAAGTTTAGAACGTAACAATGTGCAATATTTTTTACCAAATCAGGTTTGTAAAGTAGGCGCTAAATAAATTTTGCGTAGGCATTTGTACGAACATACACATACGTTCACAAGCGCTTGGACACCACTGACAATGAGCACCTACAATAATACATTCGTGAAATAACGACAAGATGGTCCGCATGTTTGCATTCTTCGCTTTATAATCATGCACCTATATACCTTCATGCGTGCTACTGTGTATGTAAATAGCACTCTAGATAACAGTATTCTGATGAACGTACTCGAATCGGTTATATAACTAACTGTCCATTGATATAAATCAAGGCACACTTCGGTTATTTGTATTGTCTTGTATGTAAATAAGCTGATTGAGTTCCTTACGTGTTTTATGTCATCTTCTTTACTAATACCAATTTGAAAAATAAAGTTGTATAAAAATCTTCAATAGGTAGATGCATATTTTATGATAATTTTCTTAATACATGCTTAAAAATAAAGGCGAATGCTCATTTAATTATATATAATCGCCATCATAAGGTCCTACGACTGGTTGGACGCGTGCCTCTACTCATTCCAATCCTGAGCTAATCTTCACATTTCCCTAAAACTAGAACATCCCACATCCGTAACTATTTGCGAACAGTAATCTAATCTAACTCCTAACTCCTGTTTCTGCCTCTAATATGTCCCTGACTAGGCAAAACTCATGTCTGAGAAGGTGTCCTGCCAACCTATCTCGCCTATTTCTTATTGACTTCCATAGAGCCCTCTGTTCTGCTATTCATTCTAATACCTCTTCATTTAGAAAATACAACAAATGGCGCGGTAAACGTCATCTGTAGTACGATGCTACATTTTAGGATTACGTATACTCCAACAAGGTCCATTTAAATATATGGATATCTACTTGCTGAAACGAATCCTGGCGTAGCTAACCTCAACGTGATAGACACGTTACCATAATCGAATAAAATAATTCGAAGTGGTCTGTATTCTGTTGAAACTGCCAGACGCGGATCGCGATTTCGATCTTTTTGGATCTCATCAGCGCGTCGCAGACAGCTCCGACAGAACACAGACCAACTTTTACCTGCTGTGTTAACAGCGCGTTTTAGAAAATACTACAAATCGCGATCCGCGTCTGGCAGTTTCAACAGAATACAGACCACTTCGAATTATTTTATTAACCTCTTCATTTCTAACCTTCTCTATCCACGGTATCCTCATCATTCGCCTATAACATCACATTTCGAACGCTTTTAACCTTTTCTTTTCCACAACGTCTACCGTTTCGCACCCGTACAGCGCCGCAGTCCAAACATACACCTTTAACAATCTTTTTCGAATTTTTAAAATTAATCGTTCGCGAGCATAGAAGTGACATCTTTTTATTGAAGGCAACTCGACCCTGCGCTATCCTCTGCTTTATATCCCTACCACTCCTTCCATCCTGACTTATCTGCCTTCCTAGATACCTAAAATCGGCCACTTCTTTTAATTTTTCGTTTCCTATCTCTATATTCGCTCTTTCCCTACTTTTTCTTCCCTTGCATACCAGTATCTTTGTTTTACTTTTATTTATTTTCTTACAATACTGTTTTGCCAATACCGCTTCCATTTTATCCATTTTATTCAAAGCTATCTCTAATTATTATTCCTTGCTAGATGCTAATACTGCTATATCATCTGCAAATCTAAGCATACTAATCTTTTACCCCTGTATATCTATCCCTACAGTTGTTCATAATATGTTCTTAGAATCTGTTCGCAGTTAGTCTACCAGATATAATGTTAATGGCCAAAATTTACTTTAATTCATTTGTTTAAAAAGGTTTTGTCAATTAATTTTATAAGAGGGCGTAGGTCTGAAAAATTTTACGTGATATAGCGACTATTTCTCTCTCACTCAATCATATTTCCAAATAATCTTAAAATCAATTCATTCCTTTTTTGGAGAGTAACTACCTTGTATTCATAAACAGATTTACAAAATTCGAAATCATACTTCTATTTATATTCAAGCTTAAGAAATTTATAAATCTTTGTCCATTATTATCATCATTATTGATACGAATATTAATAATCATTTCGACATTGCATATCTCTCGGTAAAGGAGTTTTGAATGAATTTTTTTATAATAGATGTAGGTGACAACCTTGAGCACAAAGGTTTTCGCTAGCCAGCAAGCATGTTGCAACTAATTTTAGTTACCCATATACACATGCATTTAAAATAGATACCTATCAACATACATAAATAAACACATATGTAAATTGCATTAGGTGTTTTATATATTTACATAAAAAATTGCCCACTTATGCCTACATGTGTACAAATCTGAACACATGTATGTACCTACAAAGATAGCAGTTTATGCATCTGCACAAGCCAATGGCATGGAAGTAGATTAGTAATTAAGATAATTCTACCAATTTGCAAAAAATTAATTTGGAGATTTATTAGATACAGCATAAACGTACAAATTTATGGTAATTAGTACGAATTTACTACGTATCCATAACTAATATTCATAGATACAAGTGTGACTAACTAATGTTAAGTAGATTCAAACGTGACGTACCTGAATATTTTACGTATGAAATCTACGTCACCTGTTTTTACTATGTACAACAATAATGTGGAAACAGAATATTAAGGAATTGGCTTTTTTAATTACTAAAAAGCTAATTCAAACATTTGTTACTTCTACACAATGATTCTAAGTCAAATATTTCAGAACAAAAGCTCATCTGATTGTTGCCAATAATGGAACTAACAACCGACGTTCTTCAAATGTTTTCAGGGTAGTCCAAAATAAGAAAATTACATTTTCAACTTACCCATTGGTTATTGGCAAAAATAACCAGAAGTAAAAATTGTGCTAATACGTGGGTGTTTTCAATTGAAAACTTCCTGTGATTTGTAACGCCCATGTTTGTCACTTTAGGTACAAAAGTTACTTGCACGATATGTAATTAAAACGAACTAACAAAACGAACAGAAAAAAAAATAAACTTTCACATGTTACTATTATTTAAAGTTTACAAGTGTTTTTTGTTACTATCGTCGCAGCAACATTCTCGCACAACTGTTCACTTTGCAGCTCGTGAAACGTGAAATGAAAGTTTACTTGTCCGTTCCACCATCGAAGTCTCCGGAAGTAAGTATTGGTATCGACGGGGAAATAATCGCGTAGTGAACATCAAAGTGTTATTCATACATTTTTATTGTTATTATTGACTCACGGGAACTATGATTCTTATACAAACATGTTTTCTTAAGGAATTTCGGGGGTTACAGCGTGTAAAAAAGTAGTTTTCCACAAAAAGTTTTGAAAATTTGATTTGGAACCTTTTGAAACTTATTGTTACTGGTTGTTAACCAAAAAAATAGCTTAATATTAAAAATCAGGTGATAAATAAAATCATTTCAGCTTTTTCAAGAGGTCCTGATTCTTAATGGTTTTAAAAGTGGTTAAGCTTTGTCGTTTCCGATTGGATTTTTAATTAATTTAGCGCCTGTTTTGTTTCACTACCAATTTTTAATAGCTTTATCAAATCAAATTGTGTTTCACATAATTAATTATTTACTATTTTCTATAGAAAACTAACTTTTTATTTAACTACAATAAATTGACAACAAATATTATAATATTCAATAGTTAAAACATTTTCACTAAGAACGGTGAAAAAATAGGCTAGTAATAACGGAGTTAAAATTTGAATAATCTTGTTTCTAAAAAGGAACATCTAACACGTAACTTTCTGGAGTCTCATATTTGAGCATGGTTTATAATTTTTCACAGTAAACATGGCATTTTCCGATAAGTATTTGAAAATTGTACTTTTCAGCTTTATTTATTCAAAAGCATTTTTGTGTTTGCGTATCTTCAAAAAAGAAAAATAGGTTGTCAAGATTGAATATTGATCCACATTCAGATCGAAAAGCGCCTCGGTTTTGAATAGTGTGTTAAAAAATCTTAAATATGATATGAATACTTTTTACCAGTGATTTACTTCGATGCAATGTCTATCCTAACCATTGTGAAATTTCGAGTTCTTCTTTGTTATCTTTATCCTTCAAGAAGAAAATTATTAAAAAATTGATTTTCTTTCGTTTTTAATCGACTAAATTGATTAATTTAGGAACACCACAAACATCTCGCTATGAAGTTACTTAGAGTTTTACCATATTTTAAACATGATAAAAGTAAATAGACGAATTATTCAATAAATTTCACAAAAATCCTGTACTTTTACCAATTGCTAATCCAAAAAAGATACGTTTTTTAATTTTCGTGTTTATTTCAGGGCATTCTTCAAACGATTATCTTTTAATTCTGTTTTGCAAAGGAACTGTTGAAAAAAAGGCCTGAATTCTAACGCAATTTGTTTATATTTATTTACATAACATTTAATATTAAATTATTTCACTATATTTTGAAACTGTAAGAATTTTACGACAATCTTTCTAACAAATTTTGATCTTGGCCCTATTCATTTAGTTTTGGTCTTTCAGGAAGTTTAAAATATAAATTAGATTATTTTATAAGTTTTCATTTTCCTATTCAAAACCAACCGGCAGGACTACCATAAAAAGTACTGTAATTTAGAACAGTAACGTAGGTAACGTGTTATTACAAATTTGTTTTAAAGAATGTTGAGTTATTTTTAATACCTAAATTAGTCAATTAAAAGCTTTAACTCTAATGGTGCAGCTTTAAAACAATTACATATATCTATGTGAGAAAGTTTAGTTGATTTAGAAAATACGTTTCCTAATTCATTAGTAGACTTTTCTGAATTGCGCAATTAAAATAATTAGTTACTAATTTAATTTGTATGATACTGTAATCTTCTTACGTAGTTGCTACCTATATATGTATTGTACTAATAATAAAAGGGTTTTAATTTAATAATTATGGGTTTAACTTCTAAAGGTTTTGTGCTCCAATAAAGTAATTGTTATGGCAAAAGAAACGCCAGTCATCATGGATAGTTAGTTGCGTCAAACTGAGTTAACAAATTTATTTTATTTTCATTTCTTCGTGAAAACAAATTTATAGAAGAAAAAAGGGTTTAAAACTGATTTTGCTGATAAGTAGAAGACTTATAGACAATTGTTTTGGGATATGTATCAATTTAGTTCCTATAAATATTTTAAATTTGGGTTAGCTTCATCCTGCTTTCTGCTACTCAAACGTACCTGTTCCCTTAAGATTAACCCTCAATATCAGAAAGAAATGAAAAGTACTCGATGAATTGATTTTCTTCGAATGTAATCGTAAATAAATTATTAATCAATATACAGTTAGCGAGTTTATAAGTATTAAGCATAGTTTATAAAACTTCTATGTACTGAAAAAAGTTTAATAAGTGATAGGTTGAACTTTTACTATTCTATTAAATTAAGCTAGTCAAAGTTCAATTTCATTTGCCACAAAATAATAGTGGTTTTATGATTTTTTGTGTCACGATAATGAGTAGGTAGGCATATAACTTAAAATAAAGAAACGTAGATGTTGTGTTGCCGTTTTTAGAATCTGCATGAATTAAAAACTAAAGGTTAGGAACATATTCTTTTAAATATTACACGAAACAATCAGAGAACAATAGCATCGTCTTATTAATTAGTCAACGTATTAACTCAGGTGTCAACACGCTGACAAAAGTAATACATAAATAAGCGCATAAAATGAGTGATACGAGTGATAAGTATAACAAAACTATCAATTAATCACTCATTATCATTATCATAAGGTCGTCAGTTCTAAAGCTGGTTGGACACGCACCTCCACTCTTTCCTATCGTGAGCTAATGTTCGCATCATTTCCCTAAAACTAGTACATCCCACATCTTTGGCTAATTGCGAACAGTAATCTAATTTAGGTCTACCTCTACTCCTGTTAACTCCTGTTTCTGCCTCTAATATGTTTCTGACTAGACCATGGGCGTACCCAGCTTCTGTACTAGGGGCGGGGGGGGGGGCTTTATAGGTAGTTAAGGATGTTTGGGAGGTATGTCAAAATGCTACGAAACAAATAAAAATTTGGAAGAACGTTCCTCATTCAATTCTAAAACTCCTGTAAAAATTACAAATCGATTCAGTAAACCGTTAAAAAGTTATTGAGTCATTATTT
>NW_020438888.1:1431258-1469997 GCF_000699045.2 Agrilus planipennis
AGTTTTAATTATTATTTAAACATATTAAAAAGTTTTACGCTCATTATTAATAGAGATTAAAACTAAATATTTTTTTGTTTCGAAGTTGAAATCAAGGCATATTCACTACCGTAAGTCAGTTAAAAATTTTCCATATTATTCGTTATTTCTTATTTTATTCAAAGTTTTTGGTGAAATTCCAAATTTTCTCTCAAACCGTATACTTTTTTTTAGTGTAGATAGTATTTATTTACCTCATGATATGCTGCAAAACCTAATTAATCACGAATTTCTAATTTTATGTACTCTTGTCTCCGATTGTACCTCCCAAACATCTTTAAATAAATAAAAGTAAATTTGACTATGCATTTTTATTTTATTTTAATTATTTAATTCGACTTCTACTATTTTATTCAAAAGTGAGCATACAAGGCCCCGTTTACACTTTGATTAGTGATTAGACAAGTTCATACATTTTCTGCGAGATTTCCAGGGGGGGGGGGCAGTTGCCCTCCACTACCCCCAGTGTACGCCCATGGACTAGACCTTCATGCCTGAGAAGGTATCCTACCAACCTATCTCGCCTATTTCTTATTGATTTCCATAAAGTCCTCTGTTCTCTTATTCTTGTTAATACCTCATTAATTTCTCTCAATTTTCTTCAATTAATCACTAATAAATTTTTATAACTGAATACTAATTTCTGGATAAACTTATCAGATGTGCAAAAGTTTGAATAGCACAATGAGAACAGAAAACTTCTTAGAATAACATTGGTCATAATTTTTCCGAAAAAACTCGGATTCGTCACATTTTATATTTAAGTGCTAATGTTTTATGTGGAACTTGGTTATATCTGCATCGCTAATAACGACAATTAGTAAAATACTCAAATCAATACATACTAAAAATTTTGACAATAACGACAACAAACTCGGGTAAAACATCCTATTTTTAAAGTACAGTGGAACTTGGTTGTAACAACAGCGATTACTACGGTAACTCTGATGTAACGTCAGTTATTCAATAGTCCGATAATAAATTAGCCAGTTAAGCCCATACTAAATATACCGGTAATAACTACAACAAAATAGAATAAATCGTACATATTTTTATTGCTACAGATAGATACTTGAAAGGGTCCTATTATTCCCGATATTTTCAACCGTCGGTACTTTGGTCGGAAAAAAGAAAAGTTGTCCCCAAAATGTGCCTCTGAAATTACTAACTTTATCTAACAAATTCGCAATTTGCAATCTTCCGTTAATAACGACACTTAGTGATTACGTCAAAATATAGCGGATCCCTACGGGCGAGTTAATACCATGTTCTACAGTAATATCGAGGTAGACGGGAGCTAGAAGTTAGTTATGTGGAAAACTACAGCTACAGAGAAAATTTTCTTTCAAGTAAGGTAGCCACAGAAACGGCAAAATGACGCAAATAACCTAAATACTAACACATTTCAGCAAATTTGACGGTAATATATTCGGCCCATTAGAAATTGGGAATACATATAGAGTAAAAGTTTTGTATCTTTTTTATGTTACTTACTAGTGACCCGCCCCAGCTTCGCACGGGTGCAATGCTCATACTAAATATATTTTTGTTTTGTTTAGATTATTATCGAAAAGGGGAAATCTTCAAAAGATACCCCCTGAACATACTAAATATACTACAGAATGTCTTTATATGCAACATTCATAGTTTTTTTGTCATTAGACAATACAAACCGGCCTCCCGGCCGGTACCGCCGCAACCGCNATGAAACAGAATGGTGAGACGGTTTACCATCTTCTCTCACCCTGTGATGATTTTCTGCCATAAGCTAGCTAAATATTAAATAAGTAATAAATTGTTGAATAAACCATAAATGAAATAACTTATCAAGCATTTGAGCTACAACTGTTAAATACTAATTTTACTAGATGACGATATTCTGCCTGTTAACCAACATTGTTTATTAATTTTAAATACCCCAAAAGATTGTTTATACGCGATCTATTTATAATTATTCAATATTTCCTAGAATCTGTTTGATTTTGCATGCTTTTTGGGGTCCTTTCAAAAATTGGATAATTACGAGAAATGAAACAGAATGGTGAGACGGTTTACCATCTTCTCTCACCCTGTGATGATTTTCTGCCATAAGCTAGCTAAATATTAAATAAGTAATAAATTGTTGAATAAACCATAAATAAAATAACTTATCAAGCATTTGAGCTACAACTGTTAAATACTAATTTTACTAGATGACGATATTCTGCCTGTTAACCAACATTGTTTATTAATTTTAAATACCCCAAAAGATTGTTTATACGCGATCTATTTATAATTATTCAATATTTCCTAGAATCTGTTTGATTTTGCATGCTTTTTGGGGTCCTTTCAAAAATTGGATAATTACGAGAAATGAAACAGAATGGTGAGACGGTTTACCATCTTCTCTCACCCTGTGATGATTT
Source organism: Agrilus planipennis (assembly GCF_000699045.2). Taxonomy (NCBI): domain Eukaryota; kingdom Metazoa; phylum Arthropoda; class Insecta; order Coleoptera; family Buprestidae; genus Agrilus; species Agrilus planipennis. The sequence goes on from NW_020438888.1 coordinate 1,433,703, forward strand.
TCTGCCATAAGCTAGCTAAATATTAAATAAGTAATAAATTGTTGAATAAACCATAAATGAAATAACTTATCAAGCATTTGAGCTACAACTGTTAAATACTAATTTTACTAGATGACGATATTCTGCCTGTTAACCAACATTGTTTATTAATTTTAAATACCCCAAAAGATTGTTTATACGCGATCTATTTATAATTATTCAATATTTCCTAGAATCTGTTTGATTTTGCATGCTTTTTGGGGTCCTTTCAAAAATTGGATAATTACGAGAAATGAAACAGAATGGTGAGACGGTTTACCATCTTCTCTCACCCTGTGATGATTTTCTGCCATAAGCTAGCTAAATATTAAATAAGTAATAAATTGTTGAATAAACCATAAATAAAATAACTTATCAAGCATTTGAGCTACAACTGTTAAATACTAATTTTACTAGATGACGATATTCTGCCTGTTAACCAACATTGTTTATTAATTTTAAATACCCCAAAAGATTGTTTATACGCGATCTATTTATAATTATTCAATATTTCCTAGAATCTGTTTGATTTTGCATGCTTTTTGGGGTCCTTTCAAAAATTGGATAATTACGAGAAATGAAACAGAATGGTGAGACGGTTTACCATCTTCTCTCACCCTGTGATGATTTTCTGCCATAAGCTAGCTAAATATTAAATAAGTAATAAATTGTTGAATAAACCATAAATGAAATAACTTATCAAGCATTTGAGCTACAACTGTTAGATACTAATTTTATTAGATGGTGATATTCTGCCTGTTGACCAACATCATCATCATCATAAGGTCGTCAGTCTTAAGACTGGTTGGACACGCACCTCCATTCTTTCCTATCGTGAGCTAATCTTCGCATCTACCTAAGACTAGAACAACCCACATCCTTAACTATTTGCGAACAGTAATCTAATCTAGGCCTACCTCTACCCCTCCTAACTCCCATTTCTGCCTCTAATATGTCTCTGACTAGACCTTCATGTCCTACTAGCCTATCTATCATTTTTGACCAAAATTCTTTATTAATTTTAAATTCCCCATAACATTGTTAATATGCAATCTGTTTATAATTATTCAATATTTCCAAAAATCTTTTTGATTTTGTATGCTTTTTGAAGTCCTTTAAAAAAAGCAAAATCATAAACCACATTGCACTTATGCACAAGTGAAGCTGTAGGTACATTGAGAAATTGTAGAACACGAACAAGACAAATCTGTCACGTACTTTAAATTACTTTCACAAACAAATAGGAAAAGTCTTTGTGAGAACGGCACTTTTAAATTTCAAATCATGTTTTAGATTAGAGCTTCTACAGAACAAATGTTTTAGGTGATGTCAGGTACATAGTGTACACCTACATTATGTAAATACATAGCATTTTCGTAATCCACAAGTAGACGGTTTTATATGCGCACGAATAACCCTTGTCTACATGTACATATATATGTATGCATGCATGCATGAGCTGATACGTATGTGTGTACCCCTATACACTCCCAACAAAAGTTTTCCGTTTTTATAAAATAGTATTTTTTTACAGTAAACGTTACAAATTTAATTGTAGCTAGAAAACGGTTTTACGATAAATAATTGAAATAGTTATTTTCACTAAATAGTCTTAAAGAATCGTCCACAATAAAAACTCAAAAGCTCTTGAGTGTATTTAAATATAAAGTAGGTTTTCTCTAAATTGTTTGGTTTTTAAATAAGAAAAAATGCACTTAACTTAATGTACATTTGTAATAGTTAACGAAAATGGATTATTTTGGTGTAAAATTTGCGCATAGGAGTGTACAGTAGAAAAAGCTCACACAGCACATATTGCTATCGAGCTTTCGGATAGGCAACTTCCCGTACATGCGCGTTGTGCCCTGTTCTCTGCTGACCTACAGAGCAGAAGTCTGAATAAGATCGTCAGTTCTTTATTGTATCACAGCACCGGGTCCCAAAAAGTGGTTTATTACGAAAAGAAAACAGCAGTTTTTTGAAAATCGTTCCCTTCTTTCTCTGACTTTTTTCGACTGCATTTTGGTAAGAAAATTCATTTAATAATTCGTATCTTCTACTTTCGTTAGGCATTACTTATATCAATTTAAAAACCGACTAATAAAATAACGCGTTCTGAATGAAAGTAAAGCCGAAAATTTAGAATTTTGATAATATTTCGTCTATGGTTGGAAAACATATATTTTTCAGATTTTTTGCTTTCTCTAGAAAGTATGAATCAACTAGTTTAATGTAGTAGCATGTGACAGCCGGATCAATAATGAGCGCACCATTCTCCCTTTTCTGAACGCATTGTTACGGCCTAAACAATTGTTTAATTATATTTGAGTCTTATAGAGACGATTTTCATTTTTGCACTTCCAGAAATTGCATTTGGTATTTTACTCAAACAAAAGTTGATAACGATCATCATTAAAATCTTAACAGCAACTGTTGTAAAAATTTTAATTTATTATGAATCGTTTTGAAAGCGTGACCAAAAAAATGACAAAATTTTAAGGAAAATAAAAAATTAAATTGAAGGGTGACTTTGCTTTTCAATAAAAGTCTTGTAGTAACCAATTTACAAGAACGAAATCTTCATCGGTAACATAACCCGTAACATTTTTCAATAATTTTGTAATAAATGCATGTATCTGCAACCAACTATGCACTGAGGTGTGGACATTTAGACCCACTCTCTTTATATAAACAATTTTTAATTGAATATTGTGATTAAGCGATAACACCCTGGGTATCAAAAGTAAAACTATGTAACCCCATCGTATTTTATTTAAACATTTTAATCGTCATTTAGCTTCAAAATGTTGTACTATCGAAATAAGATTAGATTTGATTGCGGTTTCTATTTAAATACTACCGTGATTTGTCTGTACATTTACAAATATGTATTGTTAATTTAGTTCACAGAAATATTATTAGAATTAAACATATTCTTTGGAAAATAAAATAATATATTACTTACTCCAATAAAAAGTTACAGAAAAATATTTCCTTCTTTGATTTGTCAATTTATAGAAATTGATGTTCATTTTGCGTGTAAACTTTGTATAAATTATGCGTAAGTGACATCTGATAGTTAACGCTTTTGTATCACCCAAACAAATAATTTGGATTTAATTAGTTGTGCATCACTTGGTTACAATTTACATATATTGTATCCAGTTATTCGTAAAATTAATTGAATGAAAATGGAAAATGCGGAATTGATTTCTAGGATATTTCAAAATATACATACTCAAATACGTATGTATAATTTACAATGATTCTTCCACTTGTATATGATCATTATTTTTGAGAAAAGATTTTATTGGCCACCTGACCACAATACGCAATCTTTTATATATATTTTTTAATTATTACGATGACTAGTTTATTATGCATTCATTTTTGCAATTTAATAAATAAAAAAGACTGTAAAATATGGCTCCAAAAATTACTAATAATTTTTCTTATAATCCTTTTGACTTCACAAAACTAGCAGAAATAATAAGAAAATGAAGTTAAATCGTTCTTATAAACGATGGTGACAGAGGGTTGATCGAGCTTTAACCCAGACAAAACTTTTTCTAGTCATAGCCCTGTTTAAAAATTTTTAATGGTCGAAGAAATATTCAATGAAATATCGATAAACTGTTGTTCTTACCTTAAAATCACCTTGTTGTCTGTCAACCTGTCGAAACTGTTTTTCTTATAAGGGAAAGGGGATCAAATAATTGCTCCATAATCCTGCAAAAAAATTAAACTTCTAACTCAATACAACAAAAACATATGGCTTCTGTAACAAAAGTACCGAGTTTCCTTTTATAGAATGTTATCAGTGTTCAAAATCTACCCAAAGCTAAAATTTTCGTTATGTAGAAACCTGAAAGCTATGAAGAAAAGTCTCACAGCACAATAAGTAGAAACAAGTCAAAAATAAATTTCTAATTCTATTTGAAATCTAATTTTTCCTCTGCATTCACGTTAATCTACTCAATAATTAGTTCTTTAAGTGTAGTACATAAACATAATCATTAATTTATGTAGTACTGTTACCATGCTATAATGATGCAGGGGTTAATGGTACAGAATTCACTCAGGTACTTTTTTTAATATATTGTGATAAAGAAACATGTAAATACTAATTACTATTGTCATACTGCAAATCATAAGCAAATATATGAAAAATGATTGTCAAGGTATATTTGAAATAGAAGAAGCCAAGTCTGGAGCGATTCAATATTCCAAATACATACTAATAAATGTAACGTCGTTTTGAAAAATTAATTTGAAATACAAAATGCTAAAACCGTATTTTCTAAATAAGGAGGTTGTTCTTCTTTCAAGAACTTATTATATAATATTACATTGACTTCTTGAAAGTTCTATATTTATTTTTACCAATAATTTTGTATGCCGTGGCATTACTGCCATAAAAAACTCTTACGTGACAATGCCTATGTTATGTTTCCACAGTAATGTAATTAAATTTAATTATCCAATCAAATCACGAATTCGACATCTATTTATAACACCACTTGCAATTAGACTTAACAACGGTAGAAAAATAGCTCATTCTAATTTGTGTTTGGTACTTTTAAAATAAAAAATACAGTCGAACTTGGATAAGCAAAAACTGGATAAGTGAGAAAACTCTATAAGCGACAAAAATAGTCATTTTTAGCCCCGAAAACCTCTATGAGTGACAGTGTGAGTACCTCTTTTAGAGAGAGTCATTTTTTACTCCTAGACCTCTATAAGTGACAGTTTCTTACTCTAGACCGCTGTAAGCGAGACTATTTACATTACTAGACATCTGCAGCACACTTGTGCGCTTGTTCCTACCCGCTCATGGTACTCATCCTCAACGTTTGGTTTCAGTTGATAACAATAATCGGAAAAAGTACGTTTGACGTTGTTACCTTACAATGTTGAAGCGAAAAATTAAAGTGATTTCATTTTTTATAACATTTATGAAATTGAAAAACATATTCAAAATTTTAAAAAGGATACCCAGGAAAAATTAACTGATTTATTTAAATAAATAAAATAAGTACCTACTTATAACAAAATGTATATATACTTATGTATTACCTATTTCTTAACGCTCTAGCACCATGTTTATGTTCGATTTTTATTAACCTCTATAAATGAGAAAACTCTATGAGTGAGACTAATATTCGGGTCCCTTTGATTCTCAGTTAAAGATCTTATAGTTCCCATCAGTACGCCTTAAACATTAAATAATAGATTTATATTATAACCATATTTTGCATCATCAGATCTTATAATGTATATAGAATCTGCATTACTTGTTTTATGACCTACTCTTTACGAATGCATAATAAGTACTTTTGTAATTAACAAATGAATGCAAGATGGAGGCCCTTTGTTCTGAAGTTAAAGCACCGACTAATTACTTAATCAATCATACGATTCACAACCCCTTGCTTTATTATTAGGTCCTTCCAAAAATTAACTGAGCATGAAATTTTATTAAACCCAAATTATTATTATAACGTAGCACATGAACATGTCAGACTCATACTTCCGATCTAATTAACAACTCAATTTGCTTCCTTGGAAAATTATAATGCGATACGTAGTCACGAAATCTCTTAGACGAAAATTTCTGACCGACATTCTGAAGGCTGGGGCTATTTACATACCGGCATATTTTATCATCATCCCCTATCAAGTTCGTTATCCGGACCGTACACTTACCAAAATAAATAAAAGTTGTCCCTCCGATAATAACACAGGTCTGCGAAATTTTTTTTTGAAAAGTTTTTTTCTTAAATTGTTAACATTTGTCGTAATTGTCTTAAAAGTAATAGAAAATGATATTCATATGGTTTATACCACGTCACATGAACCCGTAAATGCTCAGAGAACACATTTCCATTTGAACCCTTGCCACGTATTGAGTGCGACGAAAAAATATTCAATAACCAGTGTTTCTATGTTTTTAACGATGCTCTTTTCGATGGTGTTGGTTAAAAATACCTCAGACAATATTAAAGCATGGAAAAATCGAAAATAAAGAAAAAAAAGTGATTTTTGAATTGACTTTTTTCTTAAAAAGTATTGTTTTGTGTCCTTACGATTTTTTTATATGCATAAAACCTATATAAATCATGACCTCAATATCTAAACATGAAATAATCACCGTTGGTCAAGTCGAAATGCCTTTACAAACTGTTTGATCAAACCAAGTTTAATGTAAAGTGGTGGAAGCAATACTTTCTTCTTTAAAACTCGTATTGATGACATTTTTCACTCCGACTTTCAATTGCATTCTAATTTTGACATATAAATACCGAATAACAATGATTTTGATTTACCATAAGTCCACTGTCTTAACACTTTAACACATAACCGGCATATTTTATCGTAACCCAGTGTTTATCTTGGTGAAAACTTCATTCTGAAGTAAGCTTAATAAGAATTTTTTACAAAGTCTGTTATATTCAGTCTTTACTTAACTATTGCATTAAAAAAATTTTTTTTTTATCGCAGACCTGTGTAATTTCCCTAAACAGACAAAAATCCCGAATTGATTTCTATTGGAAAATAAATTCCGTTTGGATCACAATAATCTGTTATCTACCAAATGAAATTATAGTTTAAAAACTCCTTAAGGCAGTGGTTTCCAACCTGTGGGGCGCGCCCCCCTAGGTGGGCGCGAGACTGTTGTAAGGGGGGCACGCAGCTGTTTCCAAAATATCATTTTCGACGACGACGATCTTCCTACTTTAACAAACAAAGCTTTAGAAATTTTATTGCCATTTGTAACATCTTACCCATGTGAAATTGGTTTTTCTACATTAGCTGTCTTAAAAACAAAGTATCGATCTCGCTTAGTGATTGAAAAGGAACTGAGAACCGCGATTTCTTCAATGATACCACGGTTTGAGAAAATTGGCGCTGAAAAACAAGCTCAACCGTCGCATTAAATTTTTATAACATTGTAATTATTAGAATAATTAAGGGGGCGCAACAATTTTTTTTTTAAGGGGGGCGCAGGTACAAAAAGGTTGGAAACCACTGCCTTAAGGGGTTCTTCCTAAAACGATTAAAATTAAGTATTCAAAGTAGAAAATCGAAAAGGAATAAATCAGGATGGATGAATATCATGATAGGTATTTTTCAATTAAATGAAAACAAAAATCACTCTTTCCTGAAAGCATTTACTTGACTATACAACCAGGAAACACACATTACTCCCTTACCCTACAATGGCTTTCTGTCTCTTAGCAATATTTTGCGGAAAATACTGCATTCAAGCGATTTAAATCTGCTCAAACCTGGAATAAATAAACTAAAAAGGAGATTCTTACTAATATTAATTACTACTAGTAAGGAAAATTTTTGGTGGTAACTAAAATAAGTCTCCTTAAAAATATAGTTTAATTTTCAATTTCTTCTAGATCATCCACTTGGCGCATACCGATAAGTAATTAATAGATAAGACAAAGTTTTTATTTTTATTTTTCTTTGAATTTTTCTAAACTTCCCCCTGGTAACATTAGATATCAGAAAAATTCATTATAAAATACGCTTTAGTCGCTTTGTTTACTTAAACAACAGAACCTGTTGTCTTTTAAAACATCACACTTTCAATCGAAATCAACACCATAGGAAATCCAATAAAGCGATCGACTTCTGTTTTTCGAGAAAACAATAACATTGATCTACAGGACAAGTTCATTAAACAGAAGTACTTACTTAAACCTCAACGTCAGAAAAATAGATGGTGGTTCACGAACACAAACGGAATGTAGAGGAGAATGGCCTACTTTTCTCGATAAACCTCTTATATGGTTATTTTTGAAAATTAGTTTGTTACTCAAGAAGTTTTCATACCATTTTTTTTTTTTAATTTGAATTCTTTATGGATCAGTATCACAAAATATTTTTTCAGTACAAATTTACAATCCGTACAGGCTTTGATTAATAATTCTAAATGGTAAATGCCTTCGCGGCCAGTTGGTGGCTGATGTAGCCCTTGACTCGCGTCTAAAAGCCGTCGACGGTTAGAGTTGCTTTTTAACGTTTCGCTGGCACGAGTGGCGAACTTCTTCAGAGGTCTTTCCATCTTTGATGCTCCTATGAAAAGTCTGCAACTTCAACCGACGATGACCTTTAGATCCGAAAAAGGACGGCACCAGTTCAATTCTAAAACAAACTAATTTTATTTTACTATTTTCTAGTCCTCTCATAATTAAAAATTATTAATTCTCTCAAATGTGCAACTCAGAAATTTCAAATTAGGTTTAGAAGTCGCTAAAGAATTTTGAAATTGGTTGAAGTGTTTTATTATATAGGGTTGTTCGGAAAATCATTTCGTTTTTTCCCGACAGAGGATTTAATTGTATTCTTTTGCACCCAACTTCACATTTAAGCCGTATAATTTTTATATGCTTGGTGGGATTTTAAAGGAATTGTTTTTTTTTGAGCTTTTACCGGATAACACAACGATTAATTCGGAAGTCTACTGTCATCAGCTGGACAAACTGAATGATGCACTTCAACAGAAAAGGTCAGAACTAATCAACAGGAAAGGTGTAGTGTTTCACCAAGACAACGCGAGACCTCACACAAGTTTGGTCACTCGCCAAAAGCTTTTACAGCTTGAATGGGATACAATGCTACACCCACCCTATTCTCCAGACCTGGCACCATCGGATTATTATTTGTTCCGGTCACTCCAAAATTTTTTAGACGGTAAAACCTTCACCTCAAATGAGGAGGTCAAAAACCTCCTCGATCAGTTTTTTGCCAGCAAAGACCAAAAATTTTATGAGCGTGGAATTATGCTACTACCAGAAAGATGGCAAAGGTGTTGGACCAGAACGGTCAATATATAATTTAATAAAGTATTTGTTTATTATACGAAAACTGTCTTTCATTTCCACAAAAAAAAACGAAATGACTTTCCGAACAACCCGATAGTTGAGGTTGTCGATGTTTATGTAACTAATACCATGAAAAGCTCCGTTAACAGTAAAAAGTTAATTGACTAAGGAGACACTAGAAAATTCAAATAGGTGAATTAGGCAATAACGACGCACCTTTGCTAATTACATGACTTCTTAGTGTCTAATATGACAAAACTAACATAACTATTCTAGATAAACCTTCGTATTTTTAATCAACTGTACGTAAATTCAGTAACTTCTTATAATAACACAAAGATTTGTACTGTATGAGACTACAAAAATTATAACATTACATTATTATACAATATTAATCTTCACAAATACTGCAGTAATTGGTAAAAAACTCTTGTACCCGTTAAGTTCTATTAAGTAATATGAAGAAAACCGAAAAATCTGTCACGACTTAGTTTCCAAAATCAGTCGATTATATATCTGAATATGGGACGATAACAAATATCTTCATACAAATGAAAATGTGAGAACATTGGATGAAAACATTCATATACACATGATTACAATACGCAACGACTATTGATATATTTATTGGGTTCGTTTGGTAATAGTAATGGACGTATTTAGTCAGAGTAGTGGTATTGACAAAACAGTATTGTATGAAAATAAATAAAAATAAAACAGAAATACTGGTATGCTGCAAGGAAAGATAAAATAGGGAAAGAGCGAATATAAAGAGTGAAAATTAGAAGAAGTTCCTGATTTTAGATATCAAGGAAGTCAGATAAATCAGGATGGAAGGAGTAGTAGGGATATAAAGCAGAGGATAGCGCAGGGTCGTGTCGCCTTTAATAAAAGAAGTCACTTCTATGCTCGCGAACGGTTAATTTAGTAATTCGAAAAAGGTTGTTAAGGGTGTATGTTTGGAGCGTGGCGCTGTACGGGTGCGAAACATGGACAGTGGGCGCTGCGTAAAAGAAAAGGTTAGAAGCGTTCGAAATGTAGTGTTATAGGCGGATGATGAGGATACCGTGGATATAGAAGGTTAGAAATGAAGAGGTATTAGAAAGAAGAGGAAAATGGCGAGATAAGTTGGAAGGACACCATCTCAGGCATGAAGGTCTAGTCAGAGACACATTAGGGAAACAAACAAGAGTTAAAAGGAGTGGAGGTTGATCTAGATTAGATTACTGTTCGCAAATAAGGATGTGGGTTGTTCCAGTTTTGGGGAAATCCGAAGATTAGCTCNTGAAAACATTCATATACACATGATTACAATACGCAACGACTATTGATATATTTATTGGGTTCGTTTGGTAATAGTAATGGACGTATTTAGTCAGAGTAGTGGTATTGACAAAACAGTATTGTATGAAAATAAATAAAAATAAAACAGAAATACTGGTATGCTGCAAGGAAAGATAAAATAGGGAAAGAGCGAATATAAAGAGTGAAAATTAGAAGAAGTTCCTGATTTTAGATATCAAGGAAGTCAGATAAATCAGGATGGAAGGAGTAGTAGGGATATAAAGCAGAGGATAGCGCAGGGTCGTGTCGCCTTTAATAAAAGAAGTCACTTCTATGCTCGCGAACGGTTAATTTAGTAATTCGAAAAAGGTTGTTAAGGGTGTATGTTTGGAGCGTGGCGCTGTACGGGTGCGAAACATGGACAGTGGGCGCTGCGTAAAAGAAAAGGTTAGAAGCGTTCGAAATGTAGTGTTATAGGCGGATGATGAGGATACCGTGGATATAGAAGGTTAGAAATGAAGAGGTATTAGAAAGAAGAGGAAAATGGCGAGATAAGTTGGAAGGACACCATCTCAGGCATGAAGGTCTAGTCAGAGACACATTAGGGAAACAAACAAGAGTTAAAAGGAGTGGAGGTTGATCTAGATTAGATTACTGTTCGCAAATAAGGATGTGGGTTGTTCCAGTTTTGGGGAAATCCGAAGATTAGCTCAAGATAGGAAAAAGTCCAAGCAGTCTTAGGACTGACGACCTTATGATGATGATGAAGCACCGGGCATACCGGAGGTACCACATATATCATAACTAAAATGTAGCATGATTATCGAAGTTATTACTCCAGAGAAAATTCTTATGTAGCATTTTCCAATAAAGTTTTTCTGATACATATGTCAGCCCCTTCTGATTTCTTTTTATGGCTATATGAACATCATAATGTTTATGCAATAAGTTTTCACCCTATTTTCTTACCCCATCTTTGGTCAGTAATAAAATAAATTCAGTGCAGTCATTATTTTTTCCTGAATTTCATCTCGCATAACATATATTCATAATACTTTCTGATTACGTACTTCTTTTGTAAAAGTACCCTAATAGTTGGCGAAACGGAAATAATAAAGGAATTAAATAAAGGCGGTCGGCGAATCGGAACTAAATCAGCACAACCAGTATTTCACGAATATCGTGACCATATATTTATAGTCAAACCAAATGATAGATACATGTGTTCAACGTATAAAATGTTCAAAATTGGAAAACTTTTGCATTATGCCATATCGACCAACTAAATTATCAAGCTTTCAAACGAAAAATTTGGAAGCAGAAAACTTTAGATTTTATTTAAAATAGCGAGGTAGATATTAACTTCCTGTTTGACCATTGTACATACACGTATTTCGCATGCACTTTCTATTGATTTACCTACTTTAAAATAACCTTTTCAGCAGTTACATTGAATTTAGAAATTTCTAATGAACGAATTACGTGTACCTCTGTATAAAATGCAACCTTTCCAGAACTGACTGGATGTTTACTGATGGATAATAAATTACAAAAGATATTGTCCGTATGAATGGAAATTGAAACTAATGGTGTATATAACGTTACCTAAACTAACACTGATTATATCTGGATAACAAACTTGAAAACAACAACTAAAACTTTGTTTATTATGAATTGTTTTGAAGATATATGCTAGTCAGGGTGTACAGAGGGGTGGCGCACCGTTAGTGATTTTGCTGGTTATAGATGGGACGACCAAAATTGGCATAGTCCGCAACTGTGAGAATGGACGTATCTTCTTTCTTGTTTCCAGTTGGAACTGTAGTCGTTTGCACCATTTTGAACACGCCACTTGTTAAATTAGGAAATGCTTTATGAGTAGTACAGACAAAGTGAAAAGATATAACCGAATAATAGTAAGCGGTACAGCGGTTAAAGGTTGCTTATGTTAGGTTAGATAGGGATGAGTTAGGTTAGGTTACGCAAAAGATCAGGGTCGGTTTTATAACTGCCTGGTTGGAACTACATCTTTAAACAATCGTCTTTGCATTCCTAAATTCCTGAGAATCTTGAACTTTTAAGTTCCAGGCTGACAACATACTCAAATTCAGTTGGTTGTTAAATTGGATAATGCCTAGTTCCCTCCCATATACCGCTTTTAATTAGGGTTAAAATTTTCGGTATGTCGAATTCCCTCCCAATTATACATCAATTGCCTCCCAACGGCGGCGGACCTTGAGTGCTAATTGTCACTATAAAGTCATAAAGAGTTGTTTAAATAATACAGTCTCACAATATTAATCTTCACAAATACTGCAGTAATTGGTAAAAAACTCTTGTACCCGTTAAGTTCTATTAAGTAATATGAAGAAAACCGAAAAATCTGTCACGACTTAGTTTCCAAAATCAGTCGATTATATATCTGAATATGGGACGATAACAAATATCTTCATACAAATGAAAATGTGAGAACATTGGATGAAAACATTCATATACACATGATTACAATACGCAACGACTATTGATATATTTATTGGGTTCGTTTGGTAATAGTAATGGACGTATTTAGTCAGAGTAGTGGTATTGACAAAACAGTATTGTATGAAAATAAATAAAAATAAAACAGAAATACTGGTATGCTGCAAGGAAAGATAAAATAGGGAAAGAGCGAATATAAAGAGTGAAAATTAGAAGAAGTTCCTGATTTTAGATATCAAGGAAGTCAGATAAATCAGGATGGAAGGAGTAGTAGGGATATAAAGCAGAGGATAGCGCAGGGTCGTGTCGCCTTTAATAAAAGAAGTCACTTTCNAAATATATATTTATTTTCGATAAATAAAATCGGTAAGTAGTCGTTAACTTAATTATCGGAGTTGATATGAAGGAGAGGGAACTCGGCTAGTACCCGGGAGGGAATTCGACTATCTATATATTAACCAAAACTACCTGCGGGAGGGATTTCGGAATCACCGGTTAAATTAAATGTTATTCCTTTTTATTTATTAGTGTCCGTTGCAATTTCTACCTGACATCTCTTTCTATATTCCTTGCAAAGTCTGTCGTGAGTAAATGTAAGCGTTCTGACAGCAACCGCTCTAGTCTAGTTTGTAAATTTAAAGAAGAAAGTAAATGTGACAGTTTTATTGCGGACTACACCAATTTTGAATGTCTCAACTATACTTGATCATCTGATACCTAGCAAAATCACCATCCGATGCATCTCTAGTGATCGCTACTCATATAACAACACGGAAATACCCTGTACAGTTCTCAAATTGTTCATTTCATGTTACTAACTGCAAATGAAAACTTACAATTCTACCCCAAATTACCCTCTTAGTAAGTACGTATGTAAGTGTACTATATTAGTCCTTTTACTGACCCTTTCAACGTTCGTTCAAACGTGAAATTTTTATTGATGTTTTGTTATCGTGTTAGGTACGAATTTACAAGCGATTTACCCATTTCACCAAATAATAATTAGCATTCACTTTTCATTTTCACAATATTTCGATACGAAATGGACTCGAATTTTCTAGGGCGCATAAACATTGAGTAGGTACAATCAATATTCTACTTATTACATAACTTCGATTCTAACGCACTCATAAACAGCTAAATTAAATTTTATTGGAGGGGCGGCTTTTATGTTACTGAAATTTAAAACAAAACAGCTTACATTTTCATTAGTAGGTAATACATAACTAAAAGTAATAATTTTATTTGAAAAGTACCTATTTCCAAATTGATTCTTATCTTAATAGATACAGTGGATACATTTAGAAAAATAGAATTTTTCAAATTCCATTAACAACAACGATTTTGGATGGCCAGAATTCATTCTGTATCTAACTACCTTTACCATAAAACGTTTCAACTCCCCATTCCCCCTACAAAGTTTTAATTTTATGTAATATCGCCATCTTGGATATCTAATACTAGCGTAGAAAACTTATTTCACCCTTAAAGGATTGATATACATAGGTACCAATTTGCTTAATTTTATCAATGAGTATTAACAGCACTTTAAAGTAAATTAGATCACAAATAAAATATGTTTCATACAAACATTACAACCCCTTTTCATCCCTTTTCAAAGATGGAATTTTTTAAAATGTCAAACTAGGTGTTTATCTAACTATACCAAAGAGCATAAATACCAAGTTTCAAGTGCATCTGAAAAAAAATGTTCAATGCAAGCCTTTAAACTCTTAAGTGTCTTTAAATTACGAAATATCCTTCCTTATTCCTTGTAAATATGTGAAAAATTTTAGCTATATCAAAACGTCAAAATTTAACATAAAAGTTTTTGCATATAAAAGTACCATCTAAATTTCCGAATTTTTCCGAGGATTTCCCACAAATTTTCTTTCATATAAACTTGTCCTGTCAATTACGAACACAACGGAAAAAAATATCAGTCAAATCGGTTGAGATGTTCTCAAGTGATGCTCCGTCACACATGTGACAACTAGGAGCAGTTTGAATGTGATAAAGAAAAATTCGTTTTTTACGTTTTTCCTTGCACTGTTTCCAAATTTTCCCTTCATAAGAACCTTTCTCGTAAGCACCAAATTATTTAAAAGATTACATGTAATTATAAAAACTTAAAATGTAAAAAATTTGCAAAAATTCTTAAAGGGGGGGGGGTTTAGAACCTCCAAAATTCTTCCCTGTGTTCGCGCCTGACTCTACTTTAGATCTGTCGTCAAATCCGTTATTTCTTACATAGGATGAGTAATAATATTTTATAAAAATATTGACTTCAGAAATCAAAATTATCTGATTTTTCTTATGTAAACCCACTGTAAATTCTATAGTAAGTAATTGAACAACTAGTTATAAAGCATTTTACTTTAAAAACTATTTAAGAAATTCGTATTTTGTATTTAGGATGAATTTTTCAAAACTACCTTACGTTTAATTTATTTTCATATTGTATTTCATATTTTGTACTTTCTCTTTCAAATACACCGAAACAACTACTTTTTTACGTCGCTGATGGTTATATCAGTTTTAGTGTTAACGAAGCTGCGTCCCTTTTTAATACCCTGGGTCATACTTTATTACCCTAAAAAGGCATGAAGGATGATTAAAGATCCTAAAACCGCAAGAACTTATGAATATAGTCACCTATAAAATCTTTAAATACCGAAGGTTAAAGATAGCACATAAACAATGGAACTATAACCGAAACAATAAAATATTTATGTCATTTTAACTGCAAAATGTTCACGATATCCTAACATTTATTTCACATTTATTACCATGCATGGTCTTAAACTTAATTCCATTCGCCAGATATACGGTGGTTTCAAATGTAACGATTGCAACCACAGTCGATTCTAATTATAATTAACTTAGTACTTACAACGGTAAGTACGTTAACAATTTTTTAAAGCATAAGAACTCAAAACTGCGACAAACACAAACGAAGGGAAACAACAAGAACTCCTTTCCACAGTAAAGTAAATTATTATTTGGACCAAAAGCCCTGATCTAAATGAACTGTTAGATCTAGATGTTTCGTCGGCAACTGCAGTTGTTATCTGCAGTGACACAGCGTTAACAATGTGGACAGTTCTGACAGCGAGTTCGAGGTGTACTTAACTACTTTTCGTCCACGTTATACCTCGAAGGCGCCCACGTTGTCAACGCAGTACAACTGAAGATGTCAGCCGCAGTTGTCTACGAAACGTTTGCCTTTAACAATTCATTCAGACCATGGCGCTTCAGCCGAAATTATAATTCTGTCATGGATTCCAGTCGTGACTTATGTACATCTCACTACACCACACGTTAACTAGAAACTAAAAGACATAAAAGTGAGACAAAGACAAACCTTTATAGGATCACTTCGTTGTTTGTATGTCGGTCAAGATCTTTTTCTCAGGAACACACGGCGAAATGTGGTGTTTCAAGCGAATGATGAGGATACCGTGGATAGAGAAGGTTAGAATTGAAGAACATGAAGGCATGAAGGTCTAGTCAGAGACATATTAGAGGCAGAAACGAAAGTTAGGAGGGGTAGAGGTAGACCTCGATTAGATTACTGTTCGCAAATAGTTAAGGATGTGAGATGTTCTAGTTTTAGGGAAATGCGAAGATTAGCTCCAGATAGGAAAAAGGTGGAGGTAGGAGGTGCGTGTTCAGCCTGTTTTAGGACTGATGATGGGTTGGTAGGACACCTTCTCAGGAATTAAGGTCTAGTCAGAGACATGTTAGAGGCAGAAACGGAAGTTAGGAGGGGTAGAGGTAGACCTCTATTAGATTACTGTTCGCAAATAGTTAAGGATGTGGATTGTTCTATTTTTAGGGAAATGCGAAGATTAGCTCCAGATAGGAAAAAGGTGGAGGTAGAAGCTGCGTGTCCAGCCTGCCTTAGGACTAATGATGGGTTGGTAGGATACCTTCTCAGGCATGAAAGTCTAGTCAGAGATATACTAGAGGCAGAAACGGAAATTAGGAGGGGTAGAGGTAGACCTAGATTAGATTACTGTTCGGAAATACTTAAGGATATGAGTTGTTCTAGTTTTAAGGAAATGTGAAGATTAGCGCTTCAGAGAGGAAAGAGGTGGAGGTAGGAGCTGCGTGTCCAGCCTATCTTAGGACTGATGATGGGTTGGTAGGACACCTCAGGTATGAAGGTCTAGTCAGAGACATGTTAGAGGCAGAAACGGAAGTTAGGAGGGGTAGAGGTAGACCTCTATTAGATTACTGTTCGCAAATAGTTAAGGATGTGGATTGTTCTATTTTTAGGGAAATGCGAAGATTAACTCAGGATAGGAAGTGGTGGAGGTGCGTGTCCAACCAGTCTTAGGACTGACAACCTTATGATGATGTAATTATAGTTTTGAGGATTGATTTTAGGGGAAAACGAAACATACTCCAAAAATGGGGGGAAATCTTAGAGACTGGATTCCCACTAACTTGTATATTTAGGTCTATTACGTTCGTCTTCCTTTTTAAGTATTCACTACTCGTTACAGACGAATGTTTGCTATATGCAATGATAAGTTCTACTATGCCTGTACAGTGATAATGACATTATGTCGTTTTGTAATGTAGACAGAGTCTGACATTTTGTAGTTTTAGTCATTAGAAGATAAGCATTTGTTTGGATGGTTAATGCGAAAGCTGTGCCGCAAACCATTCATAAATATTTATGGACAGGCCGCGTGCTTTCGCTTTAATTACGCCTGCTTATAATATATGTATGTATGTAAGTATGTAGGTACTATCCCTTTATAATAAACGTTCCGTTTCGCTCATTTGACCGTACCCACCGTCGTCATTTACATTACGTTTCATGTTTAGCACAATAGGCATAACAGAGCGACTTCAGAAACAACCCTTCACTCTATTTAAGTAACTCTCTGGTATATATACATGCAAATAATACAAAGTTATGTAAATGTTAGAGGGAGAAAGTCAACGTATGACCCTTTGGTCCCCCAATTCGAATCTTTTCGGAACAACATTCATGACCAACGTTTTTCTATAAACGATTATTACAAAGTACACCACCTACATGCAGCAAATTGTTTCGTGAAAAGCTTGATTTTTTGCCCAACTCTGATTAAGCTCAAAAGAAGGACAAATAAGTCAGGTTTTTAATTTGTAACAATACAATAATTCGCTTTTAAATAAAAAATACAATTTCTTATTAATATCAAAGTGTGCTGTCACACTGCTAAAAAAAGAAAGTCAACTGAAATAATTTTCTTTGAATTTTTTTCACGATTCCTAGCTGTCAATTTTTTCATTCTAAAATACCTATGTAATTAGGGTTGCCACCCGTACTTTATTATAAGGTATTGTAATCTATTTCGACTGTGCGTAAGTTATACTTTACAAGACACATAAAGTATGCAAAAATACTTTATTTAAGACCTTAAGTAAACATCGTAATTTTCTAAGCGATTATTCGAAATTCAGAGTATTTTTACATCAATAATATTGCACAACGGAACAACCTGATTTCCCAAATCTGTTCAAAGTAGTGTCACTTTTGTTGTCCGTTCCGGCCACTTCAGCATTTACATCTTCTGTTATGAATGCAAAGTGGCGCGATAACAGGAATAAAGCTTAATTAAAACTAATTAAAAATGAACTTTTAGTTTACTTAAATCTTTGTTTGCCATGTTTAGAGACTGTTAATGTATTTAAGAGCGACAGCAATTTGTTACTGGCTGCTAGGTGTAACAAAAAATATGTTTTTAAAAACAAAAAATAAAATACTTTATTTTTATGCCGAGTACTTTTTTTTTAACCTTTAAGTCGAGAAATACTTTATATAAAGCCTGAAAAGGTGGCAACCCTATATGTAATACAAACCTTGACTTTCTCCCCCCAACGAAATAGGACTCCTCACTTCCCCTAATTTTTGTTACATAATTTATATAGAGTTCCACATAATTAAAAACTTCAAGAGGTACACTGTTAATTAATAATTTCCTGATTGTTTCAAAAAGTTCATGTCAGCGTATAAAACAGCTAAACAAGCACAATAAGAGCTTCCATATGATAAAAAAGAAAAATTTCATTCTGAGAAATGACAAAAACAGGGAATAAATTGTGTAGATAAAACCGGTAGAATCTCTTATCCTTCCTGACTCATACAAAATCCTTTTAATCCTTTCTTGAGCACTCCGACTGAACATGAGAGTAAAGCTATAAATAGTTATCCTTTCAAGCCCTTTCCTTATTGTTAGAACCGAACATAAATTATACCCGTTAAGGAAGTTCAGCCATCCGAAAGACATAAAATGCCTTATGGATTTGAAAATAGTAGTTGCAAATATAGAGAGACATGAAATTTAAATTTTAACAGCACTTAGGATAGTAAAAATGTTTTTTTTTGCTTTAATATTAAACTGTAAGGTTTAGTGTAGCTGAAAGAATATGTAATTTCTGATGCTGAGATACAATTTTTGCAAATGTGATTAAAACAGCTGTAATTGAAAAGCTGAACATATTTAAATATTTAGGGGTCGATCATAAAATACGTTCCCAAAAAGGGGGAGGACGAGAGTGACGAGAGGGTTAAAAAAATGTTCATTAATTTTAATTTAATTTTTTCTTAACTTTGCAATTCTCAAAATTTTTTATTACGATAGAAAGTCATTCTCATTACTATTTTTAATCACAAGAAATCGTTTGTAGGGGACGAGACTAGCTTTTGTTACGCAATATTTGTTAGAGGGTCGCTGCAAGTGTGACGAAAGGGGAGGGAGAAGTCCAAAAAGGTGAAATTGTGAGTGACATATTTTATGGACACCCCTTAAAGTGTAAATTTCATAATTACTCTAGATCCAAACATCAGCTTGTGTTAAAAGACTTCTTTTAATAATCATTTTATTTAGCAACTACTAAAGTCGTTTATTTTTTATACAAACCTATACCATCTGTCTATTCACTTATCACTCACCTACAGGGGCGGCCTTAGTCATTGGAAGGTTCGGGACGGGTAAATTTTTGCGAGGCCCTCATCTTTGTAGAATTAATTTTAATGATGATACTTGAAAAATGCAGTAATTCAGTTTACAGTTTTAAAATTGTTTATCGAAAATTAAAAGAAATTGATAAAGACAAAGATAGCAAATTTGCGGCTTCTTTTAAGACTATTAAGAAATTCAAATAAACATTAGTAGTATATACTATTACTACCTGATATTTTTCTAATTAGATTGTTGCGCGAGGGTGCGAGGCCCCTACAAGAGCGAGGCCCCGGGCGGTTGCCCTGTTCGCCACCCCCAAAGGCCGCCCCTGCTCATCTATGTTCATTCATACCTACCACAACCATTTCCAAAGTTCTAATGCCTCTTTTCTTAACTGTATGTTGAAAAGAATTTAACTCGCATACACCATACAGTTTCAAAAAGCACTTCAATATCCCGATTTTCGAAAACTTTGAGACACACCACATGTCTACTTTGTGTCCTATATTAAACAACACGAAACTTCGATATCACACCTGCACCTCTTTTATCAGTCTCAACGCGTTATTTCGTTCTTATGTGTCTTGCTCTCGATTACAATCAAATATAAAATAGGTTTCCAAGGACACATACTATCATTTTCAAAACAACAGCGAATAATTGTTTTTTATGACATATGGCGTCCTCTGGATAAACAACAACTACCTACATTAACTTAAAAAGGAATCTAATGGAAAACTGCAGATATTGTTAGTCCTTAATCTCAGACGTAGCTACAGGGTGTTCTGCAAAATTTTTATTTGCAACTATTGAATAATAATTAATTAGACTTCAGTTTAGACTTACACTTAATACATACATATACATATGAAGATATAGAAAATTGATGATAAAGAAAGACAGGGTATTCTATTAAAAATATGGATATATCAATCATCTATAGCTAATTATGGTTGATAAAATAAAACTATAATTCAAGCAATTTTGTACTATTATTGAAGCAATATTATAACGGTCATATAGGATTGTTTTCCTTTGTGATAAAACAAACTTTCCACTACATTCGCCTAGAACAAGTGAAAATGTTCTTCATTGTTTCTAGAAAGGTCCTCAGATAAAATGTTCTCGAATGTTTCTGTCTTTAGAATTTGCTATAGAATAGACTAGACCGGAAGGTTCGAGAATGTTCTGGAATGTTGGAGTGGTTTGGTTAAGTTTTCACATGTATTTTTATGTATTTCTGTCTTTGGGTTTGCGAATCGATCACCAAACACTATATCATCATCATCATCATAAGGTCATCAGTCCTAAGACTGGTTGGACACGTACCTCCATTCTTTCCTGTCCCGAGCTAAACTTCGCATTTCCTTAAAACTAGAACAGCCCACATCCTTAACTATTTGCGAAGAGTAATCTAATCTACGTCTACCTCTACCCCTCCTAACTCCTGTTTCTGCCTCTAATATGTCTCTGACTAGACCTTCATGCCTGAGAACGTGTCCTACTAACCTATCTCGCCTATTTTTTATTGACTTCCATAGACTCCTCTGTTCTCCTATTCTTTCCAATACCTCTCCATTTCTAACCTTTTCTACCCACGATATCCTCATCATCCACCTATAACACCACATTTCGAACGCTTCTAACCTTTTCTTTTCCGCCGCTCCCACTGTCCATGTTTCGCACCCGTACAAACATACACCTTTAACAACCTTTTTCGAATTTCTAAATTAACACGTTTAAAATAAGTGGGAATATAAACCCTGCCAAGTGGGATATCGTTAGCTTATAACCTAATTTTCGTAATTGTTTTGGCATTTTTTTTTTTTAATTCAAATTGTATGCTTGTCTTATTTCACATGTCCCGTTTCTTTACAGGATCGCTTTAGAAGAATCACGTCACCGAACACCAGAGGAGGACCGACCGACCGTTAGGGTTGTTGGTGCTGGTATAAGAAGCCGTCAAAATTTCCAACTGTAGCAAATATTGCTCCCCGACCGCAAACGGTACCGCCATTTCGTTCAGCAGCTTTCGACAATCTTTCACTTCAAATGTCAATTACTTGAAACGACGTTTCAGCTCCGGAGATTTGTCTTCGGAGTGCGACGACAGCGATACACAAGTCGATCCATATGCAACGAAACAACCCCCAGTTACCTCACAACCACAGGTAATAATTGACATTTTTTCGCGTCACCCGAAAAAGTATTATCTACTCAATAATGCATTCGCTCTCAAACTTCTCAAAGTTCCAAACCTTTTTAATCTTGTTACCTCCTGGCCTATTACGTAAACGGATTTTGCCCCTTCTTGAAAATGTTATCAAAGAAATCAGTTCACAGAAAATGAAAATCGACTTTATTTTATACGCCGTCTGCTATTTTGTAACAACTTCTTCAGGGTCGTTTTTTTTTTTTTTCAAGACTTTGCACTCATCGAAATGAAAGAAAAGGTCGTTTCTTTAGCAATTTTTTACGCCTTTGTTTTGGGACTTATCTCTATTCTTCAAACTTGAGTATTTTAAAAATTTCACATCGTTTTGCACACACTTCGGGGGCTAGGGGGTTAAGAATTGTTTTTTACATATTACTTTCCCCGCAGTTAGCAGCGTCGAAAAAGTAAGAAACCATGCTTTAAACAAAGATATTCTTGGTATAATGGCGCTAATCTGCCATTTTATTTAATTAATGTTTGGTCTCGTTGTGTGTTCTGATGTTGAGGTGGTTAAATAATAGAATGCGGAATAAACGATAACAAACTTTAATAAGCAAGAACGAAAAATGAAGACTAGAATTAAGAATGTAAAATGGTGAAGTTTAAATTAGGAAGGATAAGTCAGAACTGATTTTAGTTTTTGAAAAGAGATTGTAAGAAGGGCGATAAGGAGGAGTTAGAAATAAGTTAATTAAAGTAGGGAACCAATAATATACTAGTAAAATCTGGAAATTTAGTTTAGAAGAAATACTGATAAGTTAAGTTTGTCCCCAAATCACAGAAGAAAGTGACCATAAAACTGCAATTAGGAAAAGTAAGAATTATAGACGTCATGTAGTTAGTATACAGAGTTGAATTGTTAAAAGGGATGATAGGAAAGTACGTAGGCAATTAAATAGTCGTTTAGCTTAAGAATAGGTATAGAATAGAGTAAGTATAGAAATAGAATTATAAGAAAAGAATATTTACACAATAATAATACAACAATACAGAAATTCCAAATACACAAATACAAGTACTAAAGTTTTCACAGACATACCAAAAAATATATACAACCACACACTCAATACTTCACTCTAAAAAATTAATTATTTTCTTAAAAATTATCAAATCGCCACAAATGATAATCAAATTTGCTTCAGGTAATAATCAATATTTCCCTTACAAAATATTTGTTTTACCCCTGAATAGGTTATTATCCCCGTCCGGAACCCAGGCAATAAATAGATGTGAGACGAAGGAGTAGGAGAAGTAACTGATTTTAGGTCTCTAGGAAGTCAGATAATTCAGAACGGAAGGAGTAGTAGGAATATAAAGCAAAAGATAAAGCAGAAGATAGTGCAGGGTGAAGTCGCCTTCAATAAAAAGAAGTCACTTCTATGCTCGCAAACGATTCATTTTGAAATTCGGAAAAAGGTTATTAAAGGTGTATGTTTGGATCGCG
The DNA here is from genome assembly GCF_000699045.2 of Agrilus planipennis. NCBI lineage: Eukaryota > Metazoa > Arthropoda > Insecta > Coleoptera > Buprestidae > Agrilus > Agrilus planipennis. The sequence continues at coordinate 1,456,944 of NW_020438888.1, forward strand.
GTGCTCTATAGACGATGGGCACGACGGAAAAGAAAAGGTTAGAAGCGTTAGAAATGAAGAGGTATTAGAAAAAATAGGAGAACAGAGGAATGTATAGAAATCAATAAGAAATAGGCGAGATAGGTTGGTAGGACACCTTCTCAGGTATGAAGGTCAAAGACATATTAGAGGCAGAAGGCAGTTAGTAGGGGTAGAGGTAGACCTAGGTTAGATTACTGTTCGAAAATAGTTAAGGATATGGGTTGTTCTAGTTTTAGGGAAATTCGAAGATTAGCCACGGATATAAAGGTGTGGAGGTGTGTGTCCAACCAACCGAGCGGCATGGCCTAGAGGTCTAGACCATTGCTTAGCATTCGGGAGGACGGCGGTTCGATTCCGGGTCCGTCTGCCTTGGTCCAAGTTTTTCTGTGGTTTCCTTGGATCACCTAGGCAAATGCTGAGGCAGTAATATTCCACAGATAATCTTTCACTCTCTTCTGTCTTCATTTCGTCCGTCTCATCTTTCTCACCCGAACCACCACCCACCCATTCCCACGATTCCTGAAAGCAGGCTGAAGAGGGCCGTCCGCCCTACCTTCCGGCATAGTCCGGAGGGACTGCCCGCCCACCAGCATTACTGGCTGGTGGGAATGAAACACCCAAAAGTTTTTTTTTGTGTCCAACCAATCTTAGGACTGACGACTTTATGATGATAAAGTAGTTATTCAAACCTCAGACGATGTCCCATCATCCTATCTTTATTATCCCTATTTGATTGTTATAGCACCCTCTGTTCTCCCACATTCTCAAGTATATCCCAATTTCCGACCTTTTCCATCTATTGCTTCCACAGCGCTCACTATCGTACAGAACCGTACTCCAATCTTTTTGTGTTAGTCTTTTACTCCTTTAAATCTACATTGAAAACTTAATCGTTAATAGAATTAGTCGCACCTTAATTTACTAGTACAACGTTACTTCCTCTGGCCGTAAATTACTAATGTATCACTGATTTAACCGAATGTTAATTAATATATCACATATTTAACCGCAAAGTTAATTGCTATACCATCGACTTGACCGCAGGACCGCAGATGACACATTAATCCCTGGCCGCTGTTGCTACTACCGAAAGATGACTATAATTAAGATATGTTTGAACAGCGAATTCTCCTGAAGCTGACGTTTAAACTAATTGTTATCATTAAGTTGCCTGGAAGCTTTTAAAACTGTTAAATAAATCTTTAGGAAGATCGCTACAGCTTGTAGCATCAGATAAAGGCTAAACTCATGGATGAGAATTGTTAATTCCTGAATATTACACTACAATTATTAATTAGAAATTCTAATCATCTACATATGGTCCATAACTATTAAAGTCTGTTATTTAGATACTGTCCATTCTTTGATTCATAGTCACCATGGATCAAGGAGATTTTTGATCAGATAATTACCAGATAATACTAAATACAATTTTCACCCAATTCGACACATTTTCTAAAAGTTTAACTAATGCGAATTCAAGTTACTGCTATATAGAAGCCAAAAGGAATTCATATATGACATCCACATGATCGCTTCAATAGCATAATTTCAGTTTTTTTCCGTGGTGGCATAATTTTACAAAGATTAGATAGACTCTGGGAGAACCCACGCGGTTTAGGTCAGTATCCCACTGAAGGCAATGCGATCGCTATCCGATGCTAATAAAATCATTTGACAGTCAATTACATGTATACTACACGTTAGGGGTTACTAGACGACTTTCAGAAGGAACTACCAGCTTCGTGACGAAAGAAAAATAACCATCAAGAACTTTTTTCTGAGAAACGATCCTTCAACAACAATTGTTTAAACTTTGCATCAACTATTAAAAGTTCTTTTGAAGGAAGCCTCGTGTATTTTAAATATTCACACGCATGTGTCCACCACCTACGTTTTTATTTAACAACAACAACAAAACCATCGTCTTCTGCTTCGCTTGACATGATCTAGAGCACGAGTAATCGTTAAACAGTTGCCTCTTCTAAAAAACGAACATTTGGGTGTTTCATTCCCACCAGCTAGTAATGCTGGTGGGCGGGTAGTCCCTCCGGACTGCGCCAGAAGATAGGGCGGAAGACCCTCTTCAGCCTTATTTCAGAAATCGTGGGAATGGTTGGGTGGTGGTTCGGGTGAGAAAGATGAGACAGACGAAATGAAGACAGAAGAGAGTGAAAAGATTATCTGTGGAATATTACTACCTCAGCATTTGCCTAAGTGATCCAAAGAAACCACAGAAAAACTTGGACTAAGGCAGATGGACCCGGAACCGAACCGGCGTCCTCCCGAATGCTAAGCAATAGACTAAACCTCTAGGTCATGCCGCTCGGTTGCCTCTTCTATATGTGACAAAGTTTGTATAGCAATTATCGCCAGACAACTTTCAGCAACGTTACATTCAAATCGCGTCGTCTTCAGTTGAATACCACCCTTAGAATCCACGAAAATGAACATGGAAAAGGAAGTCACGATTGCCGCCAGTTGCTCGCTCGTGCAAACGAATTGTCTTCGCTTGCTACGTACCGGAATGAAACGAAAATTGAAATTTGAAATTCAAACGAAGTGTGTATGAAGTATATATATGTGAGCCTTTGTATGTATTATGTATGTGTGTTGACGTTGCTAATTTATGTCAGTTGAATACGTATATAGTTGTGCATAAAATGGAAGAGTGAATTCGAATACCTATTATACATGGTTACGTATACTTCACTCAAAGCTCCTCTTGAAAGAAACTTTCTGGAAATTGAATGTGCTCAAAGGCTATTCAAGTAATGAAAGCCCGTTGGACCGAAACGATTTATACATGAAAACATTTGAGAGATGCATTACTTCCAAAAAATCGCGTAAGACGCTAAAAAACAGACATTATTGTTTCGGTCTTGGTGGTTGTCCAGTCCAATAAAATTTGACGAAAGACCAATCAGCAAACGCTATCTGGGCATCCCCAAGTTTGTCTTTGCAAGTCGACCGTCAAGTCGACGCAAACCGCTATGTGTCATTGTCGAGCCGACCGCCGAATCGACACAAACCGCTGTATGTGACATCATCGAGCGGCAATTAAGTCGACTAATGGGTTGGCACAAACCGCCGCTGTGTATATCACAGTTAAGCGGCAACAAAATCGACTTATATATCGGCACAAACCGCTAACGGTATAATCAACACAAACCGCTGTATGTCATGGTCAAGCGGCTGTCGAGTCAACACAAACCGTTATGTGTGTCATCGTCGAGCCGCAGTTGAGTCGACTACTGAATCGGCACAAACCGCTATATGTATCATGGTTAAGCGACGACCGAATGGACTGTCATGTCGGCACAAACCGCTAGCAGTAGAGTCAACATGAACAGTTGTTTGTCATCGTCATGCGGCAGTCGAGTCGACACAAAACGTTATGTGTGTCATCGTCGAGCGGCAGTTGAGTAGACTACTGAATCGGCACAAACCGCTGTGTGTATCATGGTTAAGCGGCGACCGAATCGACTGTCATGTCGGCACAAACCGCTAGCAGTAGAGTCAACATAAACAACTGTGGGTCATCGTCAAGCGGCAGTCGAGTCGACACAAAGCGTTATGTGTGTCATCGTCCAGCGGAAGTTGAGTCGACTACTGAATCGGCACAAACCGCTATGTATATCGTGGTTAAGCGGCAACCGAATCGACTGTCATGTCGGCACAAACCGCTAGCAGTAGAGTCAACATGAACAGTTGTGTGTCATCGTCAGACGACAGTAGAGTCGACACAAACCGTTATGTGTGTGATCGTCGGGCGTCACTTGAGTCGACTACTGGGTCAGCTCAAACTGCTAGCAGTAGAGTCAACCTAAACTGCTAAGTGTCATCGTCAAGCAGCAGTCGAATCGGTCGCCCAGTCGACACAAAACCGTTGGGGGTATCATCGTCGAGCGGCAGTCGAGTCGGCCGCCGAGTGTGTCACCGCTTTAATTGGTGTGTTTCTATTACTCGATTGATGCCTTCCATCAAAAAATTATTTATTTACCAACAATTGATCGCTTCAATAGGATGATTATATACAATTTGGTTTTATTAGTTTTTAAATCTAATTCTTATTATGAAAATACCAAATTATACAAATTGTAACGTCTTACTTTTCACCGTTTTAAATCCATGTTGAATTATCTCATCATATAATTTTCACAAATACATACAAAAATCGTGATTTGTTAACGCTATCTGACTTGCAGTGCCGATTAGGACATTTTATGACGAATATTTTTACTTTGGAAATCAAACTGCTCAACAATATAATCCTTGCAGGAAATTCGCAGTGTCAGAAGATCAATTTTATTAAAAAATGAATAACAAAAACAAGCTTTTTATAACTACAAAAATTACTAATTGAAAAATTCAGATTTTGCATTTTATATTTAGAATGCATTTTTCCGAAAAATTTTACGTTTGATTTTTGAAATAGCAATACACTTTCGTATATTGCTTCTGCCATTTCAAATATCGTAACAGCCGTTTTTCTATCTCTGCCAATAAAAAGATATGGCTTCCGAAATATAGTTTTTCGGGCAATTGACCCAATGACATCCATAAAATATTGCCGTTAACCTAAAAACTTCATATTTGGAAAGGAAGAAATGTCTCAAAGCGCAAATAAAGAAAACAATTGGGAAATCTTTCATTTCCAAGTCTATTTGAGATCATTATGTGGCAAGCTTTATCAATAGCACCTATGAGAATTGCACTTATTTCTAACATGACTATATTCGTCAAAAAAGACAAAAAAGTATTGTATGAAAATAAATAAAAGTAAAATAAAAATACTGGTTTGCAAGGGAGGAAACAGTAGAGAAAGAGTGAATATAAAAATAGAAGACGAAAAATTAGTATGTTCGGTATCTAGGAAGTCAGATACGTCAGGACGGAAGGAGTAGTAGGGATATAAAGCAGAGGATAGTGCAAGTCACTTCTACACTCGCGAACGATTAATTTAGAAATTTGAAAAATGTCGTTAATGGTGTATATATGGGTGTGAAACATGGACGGTCTGCGCGGTGGAAGAGAAAAAGTTACAAGCGTTCGAAATGTGGTGTTATCGGCAAATGATGAGGATACCGTGGATAGAGAGGTTAGAAATAAAAAGGTATTAGAAAGAATAGGAAAATAGAGGACTCTGTGGAAGCCAATAAGGAATAGGCGAGATAGGTTGATAGGACACCTTCCCAGGCATGAAGATCTAGTCAGGAGTTAGAAGGTGTAAAGGTAGACCTAGATTAGATTACTCTTCACAAATAGTTAAGGATGTGGGCTGTTCTAGCTTTAGGGAAATGCGAAGATTAGCTCAGGATAGGTAAGAGTGGAGGTGCGTGTCCAACCAGTCTTAAGACGGACGAGAATATATACTGATTGTAATTGCTTAGTTCCACATTAAACATCTTAAAATTATCAATAATAATCAATGATTCTGATTTAATCTTTACATCCTGGATATCGAATGTAGACGCGTTAGTTAATTCCGTCCTTTAATTAGACGTTTTAATGGTCAATTAGTTTTAGAATGCTATACCATCACCAGAGATGGGTGCCTATAATTAGATTGCATGACCAAAATGCCTGTATATTATTACAGACCACGCTAGAACATTACTATATATACATAGATAATTACTAATCGTAAGTAAACAGAACCCCTAAGCCACGCGACCTGCTCGCCCTTTCTCTGGATTACGATTCTTTCGTATTTCGTAAATGTCCTCATCATAATCATAAGGTCGTCAGTCCTAAGACTTGGTCACGCACCTCCACTTTTTCCTAACCTACAGCAAGTAGATATCCATATTTTTAAATGGACCTTGTTGGAGCATACGTAATCCTAAAATGTAGCATCGTACTACAGATGGCGCTCACCACGCCATTTGTGGTATTTTGTAGAACATATCACATCCTTAACTATTTGCGAACAGTAATTTAATCTAGGTCTACCTCTACTCCTCCTAACTCCTGTTTATGCCTTTAATATGCCTCTGATTAGACCTTCATGCCTGAGAACGTGTCCTGCCAACAACTTATCTCGCCGATTTCTTATTGCCTTCCACACAGTCCTCTGTTCTCCAATTCTTTCAAATACCTGTAAATATCCTACCTACTAATAAAAAAACTTCGTAGATTTTGTAACAATAGTTCAGAGTTCATTCAAAGTTTGTTTTCCACAGAACAATTTCAGTGCCTCGCCATAATCTATTATTGATTTACCCCATGCATGTGCCTATTTTCCTTAAAAGTACATATTGTAACCCGTATTTCAGAAAGTACTCTCAACAATATCCCAGAATCGATAATCCCCGGTGGCTTGAGCAGCACTGTGAAGGTGCTATTGAAAGGGTAATATATAATTGCCCTCTACGAAAATAACATTAAAATTAGCACAGTGACTATATTACGGATATCGCATTGCAAAATAATAATAAAATTTTAACTTTGGTTACTTGTCATTTAAAGGGGAAAGTCCAAACCTTCTTTAAAGTGCGTGTCAAAATTCTTTACCTAGATATGTAATTTTTCTCTAAGTCGAACGTTATGTTCTCAATAAACATCCTGCCTATCAAAATTGACACATACCTATTATTTTAATAAAAGTTCGAAATCTTTCTAAGTGTTTATTCATCTCTTTTTAAAGCAATTCTGATCCATTTAAAGTGCATCGATTCCTACCCTTATCTAAATGTGTACCCTCAATGGGTCCTTGTTACTTATACAGGATTCTAATATTCCTAGACGATTTCTACTTACTTTTTGAATCATTTCATGAGAAATCGCTGTAATTTTATTTCTAATGCGTTGTTTTAATTCTTGAATATTGACAAGGTACACTTCTATTCTCACGAACGATTAATTTAGAAATTCGAAAAAGATTGTTAAAAGTGTAAGTACGTTTGGAGCGCGGCGTTGTACGGGTACGAAACATGGACGGTGGACGTGCCGGAAAAGAAGAGGTTAGAATCGTTCGAAATGTAGTGTTATAGGCGAATGACGAGGATACTGTAGATAGAGAATTAGAAATGAAGAGGTTTTAGAAAGAATAGGAGAACAGAGGACTCTATAGAAGTCAAAAGGAAATAAGCGAGATAGATTGGTAGGACACCTTCTCAGGCATGAAGGTCTAGTCAGAGACATATTAGAGGCAGAAATGGGAGTTAGGATGGGTAGAGGTAGACCTAGATTAGGTTACTGTTCACAAATAGTTAAGGATGTGGGTTGTTCTAGTTTTAGGAAAATGCAAAGATTAGCTCAGGGTAGGAAAGAGTGGAGGTACGTGTCCAACCAGTTTTTGAACTAACGGCCTTATGATGATGATGATGATGATGACACAATCTTTATAACCAGTAATGGCAAAATGGTACATCAGGAGAATGGCCGGGATAAATAATTTCACCAACTCGAGAATTTGCGGTAATTGGTCCATCCTTTTTCAAAGATAATGCAGGTAATGCTGTGACAGTTACAACAGACTGCTACGTGAATATTTTCCAAATTTCATAATGCCTTAACTTCATTAACGTAGAACTGACCATAATCTTGTGTGACTCACGTATGACTGGAATAAAAATTAATATTTTGAGCCAACTGTTTCCTCAGCATTTGGCTTCCGAATTTGGAGATACTAATTCTCTTGATTTATCATTTTGCTATTACCGATTATGAGGTTATCTCAAAAGTAAAGCGTATACATCNTAATTTATATACATTTTTGTTTTAAGAAATTTCTAAACATTTTCGTCTAGTACTGTACAGTTCTAGCCGATTTCCTAAGACCGCCGATCGAGAGCTCTGCTTGTTTAAGCTTGTTCCAACTATGAAATATTATTCTGAAAATTTTGAATTTTTTACCCACTACACGCTACCTCAAATTAATGAGGGAACTTCCAACTATCTCTGTCTTGCTCACGCCTAGTGCGTATTCTTTCTATCTTCGCGCAGATTTCTTCAAGGTCACAATTCTAACAAATTGAAATAGACTGTACCTCGCTATTTTTCATTGACTTCAATAAAGTCCTCTGTTCTCCTTTTCTAATACCTTCTAATCTTCTCTATCCACGGTATCTTCAACTTTCGTCGTTAACACTACATTTTGAAAGCATCTAATCTTTTCTTTTCCGCCGCGTCCACCGTCCATGTTTCGCACCCATACAGAGCCGCGCTCCAAACATACATTCTTAACAATCTTTTTCGCATTTCTATATATTTTTATATATCTCCTTCCGTCCTGACTTATCTAACTTCCAACTACCTAAAATCAGCCACTTTTTCTATTCTTTCGTCTCCTATCTTTATCTTTGCTCTTTTTCTGCTATATCTTCCCTTGCATACCAATGTTTCGTTTTACTTTTATTTATTTAGCTAAATGCTAATACTGCTATATTACCAAATAAATTACATGAAATTTAAATTTATATTTATTTAATTTCAAATGCATCAGTTACCACTTGCATTATTATTCATGCATTCGTATGTTGCTCTCTATATGGATTTTAGAACACTATTGTATTTACAAATAAATTCAAACATTTCACATTAAAATCTAAATCTAACCAATCCAACCTCGATTACCTATATCCGTTACATCCCTAATTATAACCATGCACTCATAATCTCTCATATTAAAAATTTAATTTGAATTCTACTTAGATAGTTTTCGATAATACAGTGTGGGATCATGTTTCCTGTTTTAATCTTTGTTTTACAATTCGGTCAAAAATTCTCAATAACCGCTAGCTTCACGGAGAAAATAGAAAAGGAAAATTTACCTAAATATTAAAACGATATTTACAATCTATCCCACTAGCTCGTTGATTCGGAAGCGAAAATAATAATTAGGTACTTCGATTGATATTTTCAATAATTCAATCATTTACAATCGAAAATTGTAAATTTTTGTGTTGTAAAAATTTAGATTTTCTCCGTGTTATATTCCTCATTTTCTTATAATATTAAGGAAGCTCGAAACGTGTTATCTATTACCGACGGCGTCACGTCCTCAAAATCCAGAACAGAGTTGCCAAAACACGCGTTCCACTGATCTTTAGGGTGATTGATTACCATGTTTTTCGGAAACTAACTTTTTCTTACGTTATATCTACACAAGCTTTCCACATGTGGAGATCGTGGATAGGAATAAATTACAATCTAATCTCGAATGATAATAAAAAGCTCTTCATTCGCTTTTCTTAATACTGTTGTTCTGTTTTTCGTTGCAGGCTCCACCGCCCCCGCCACCGTCTCAAAGTTCGGTGGCCAGCAGTGGCAGCGGGGGTGGAATTGGATCGATCACGGATTTATCTTTGAACCTACGACCGGGTTCAAAAACTACAAGTGCTCCCAGCAGCCCTGCCAAGTCGAGAGAGTCGCTTTTACAACGAGTTCAATCACTTACCGGTTAGTATGAACCAAATAGGGTCACATAAAAAGGCTTTCGGGTCTTAGGGATTACCTAAAGGAAAATTCAAAGCTTATTTTATGATATACCGCCCTTAAAAATAAAAATTCCTTCAGATAGAAAATTTCACAAGCTGATTCGGTATGAAAACTGAAAGTCTAACGAAGTCGTACATATCTGATAGATTCTATTTCTTTCTCTAATTACTATAAGTAAATAACGGAGTCAAAATACATACGCAATTTTTCAGTCCTTAGAGNGTATGAAAATAAATAAAAGTAAAATAAAAATACTGGTTTGCAAGGGAGGAAACAGTAGAGAAAGAGTGAATATAAAAATAGAAGACGAAAAATTAGTATGTTCGGTATCTAGGAAGTCAGATACGTCAGGACGGAAGGAGTAGTAGGGATATAAAGCAGAGGATAGTGCAAGTCACTTCTACACTCGCGAACGATTAATTTAGAAATTTGAAAAATGTCGTTAATGGTGTATATATGGGTGTGAAACATGGACGGTCTGCGCGGTGGAAGAGAAAAAGTTACAAGCGTTCGAAATGTGGTGTTATCGGCAAATGATGAGGATACCGTGGATAGAGAGGTTAGAAATAAAAAGGTATTAGAAAGAATAGGAAAATAGAGGACTCTGTGGAAGCCAATAAGGAATAGGCGAGATAGGTTGATAGGACACCTTCCCAGGCATGAAGATCTAGTCAGGAGTTAGAAGGTGTAAAGGTAGACCTAGATTAGATTACTCTTCACAAATAGTTAAGGATGTGGGCTGTTCTAGCTTTAGGGAAATGCGAAGATTAGCTCAGGATAGGTAAGAGTGGAGGTGCGTGTCCAACCAGTCTTAAGACGGACGAGAATATATACTGATTGTAATTGCTTAGTTCCACATTAAACATCTTAAAATTATCAATAATAATCAATGATTCTGATTTAATCTTTACATCCTGGATATCGAATGTAGACGCGTTAGTTAATTCCGTCCTTTAATTAGACGTTTTAATGGTCAATTAGTTTTAGAATGCTATACCATCACCAGAGATGGGTGCCTATAATTAGATTGCATGACCAAAATGCCTGTATATTATTACAGACCACGCTAGAACATTACTATATATACATAGATAATTACTAATCGTAAGTAAACAGAACCCCTAAGCCACGCGACCTGCTCGCCCTTTCTCTGGATTACGATTCTTTCGTATTTCGTAAATGTCCTCATCATAATCATAAGGTCGTCAGTCCTAAGACTTGGTCACGCACCTCCACTTTTTCCTAACCTACAGCAAGTAGATATCCATATTTTTAAATGGACCTTGTTGGAGCATACGTAATCCTAAAATGTAGCATCGTACTACAGATGGCGCTCACCACGCCATTTGTGGTATTTTGTAGAACATATCACATCCTTAACTATTTGCGAACAGTAATTTAATCTAGGTCTACCTCTACTCCTCCTAACTCCTGTTTATGCCTTTAATATGCCTCTGATTAGACCTTCATGCCTGAGAACGTGTCCTGCCAACAACTTATCTCGCCGATTTCTTATTGCCTTCCACACAGTCCTCTGTTCTCCAATTCTTTCAAATACCTGTAAATATCCTACCTACTAATAAAAAAACTTCGTAGATTTTGTAACAATAGTTCAGAGTTCATTCAAAGTTTGTTTTCCACAGAACAATTTCAGTGCCTCGCCATAATCTATTATTGATTTACCCCATGCATGTGCCTATTTTCCTTAAAAGTACATATTGTAACCCGTATTTCAGAAAGTACTCTCAACAATATCCCAGAATCGATAATCCCCGGTGGCTTGAGCAGCACTGTGAAGGTGCTATTGAAAGGGTAATATATAATTGCCCTCTACGAAAATAACATTAAAATTAGCACAGTGACTATATTACGGATATCGCATTGCAAAATAATAATAAAATTTTAACTTTGGTTACTTGTCATTTAAAGGGGAAAGTCCAAACCTTCTTTAAAGTGCGTGTCAAAATTCTTTACCTAGATATGTAATTTTTCTCTAAGTCGAACGTTATGTTCTCAATAAACATCCTGCCTATCAAAATTGACACATACCTATTATTTTAATAAAAGTTCGAAATCTTTCTAAGTGTTTATTCATCTCTTTTTAAAGCAATTCTGATCCATTTAAAGTGCATCGATTCCTACCCTTATCTAAATGTGTACCCTCAATGGGTCCTTGTTACTTATACAGGATTCTAATATTCCTAGACGATTTCTACTTACTTTTTGAATCATTTCATGAGAAATCGCTGTAATTTTATTTCTAATGCGTTGTTTTAATTCTTGAATATTGACAAGGTACACTTCTATTCTCACGAACGATTAATTTAGAAATTCGAAAAAGATTGTTAAAAGTGTAAGTACGTTTGGAGCGCGGCGTTGTACGGGTACGAAACATGGACGGTGGACGTGCCGGAAAAGAAGAGGTTAGAATCGTTCGAAATGTAGTGTTATAGGCGAATGACGAGGATACTGTAGATAGAGAATTAGAAATGAAGAGGTTTTAGAAAGAATAGGAGAACAGAGGACTCTATAGAAGTCAAAAGGAAATAAGCGAGATAGATTGGTAGGACACCTTCTCAGGCATGAAGGTCTAGTCAGAGACATATTAGAGGCAGAAATGGGAGTTAGGATGGGTAGAGGTAGACCTAGATTAGGTTACTGTTCACAAATAGTTAAGGATGTGGGTTGTTCTAGTTTTAGGAAAATGCAAAGATTAGCTCAGGGTAGGAAAGAGTGGAGGTACGTGTCCAACCAGTTTTTGAACTAACGGCCTTATGATGATGATGATGATGATGACACAATCTTTATAACCAGTAATGGCAAAATGGTACATCAGGAGAATGGCCGGGATAAATAATTTCACCAACTCGAGAATTTGCGGTAATTGGTCCATCCTTTTTCAAAGATAATGCAGGTAATGCTGTGACAGTTACAACAGACTGCTACGTGAATATTTTCCAAATTTCATAATGCCTTAACTTCATTAACGTAGAACTGACCATAATCTTGTGTGACTCACGTATGACTGGAATAAAAATTAATATTTTGAGCCAACTGTTTCCTCAGCATTTGGCTTCCGAATTTGGAGATACTAATTCTCTTGATTTATCATTTTGCTATTACCGATTATGAGGTTATCTCAAAAGTAAAGCGTATACATCTCATCCTGTTAATACATAAGGATTAAAACAACACATTACTACTGAAATTATAGCTATTTCTCAGGAAATTACTCAGATAGTAAAAGGAAAAAAGAAGTCTAAAAAATTAGGGAACCCATCCTATCAATGTATTATTTAAAACAGATTACAGCACGTCCTGTCGCCACATTGTAAATGAAATTGTAGGGATTTCTCATGAAATGATTCAGTGAGTAAGAGAAAATCCTCGAGGAAGACTAGAAACGAGGGAGGAAAAAAAAAACTTTTGGGTGTTTCATTCCCACCAGCCAGTAATGCTGGTGGGCGGGCAGTCCCTCCGGACTATGCCGGAAGGTAAGGCGGAAGGCCCTCTTCAGCCTGCTTTCAGGAATCGTGGGAATGGGTGGGTGGTGGTTCGGGTGAGAAAGATGAGACGGACGAAATGAAGA